>NW_026943820.1:29988405-30240905 GCF_035594765.1 Anolis carolinensis | reverse complement strand
CATTATTATGTTATTTTATATTATTATAATATTGTTATTATTTTGCATCCTTCTCGTAAAAAATACTTTTCAAATAATAAATTAAAAAATTCGCAGAAACTCGGCCGGTGATCAAAAAAATCCGAAACTTGGGAGGAGTAGTCCCCTGGCCCGTGGGCTGATCGTGACAAAATTGATGGCATTGGTGACAGGTATTATTACTACTACTAACAGCAACAACAACAATAATCATATCCCGGGAGTTATCGTTTGCCTGTCGCCTCTTCTACCCACGAATGCTGGAACCTCATCATTGGAAGTAGTCGAATTGGAATCTGTGGGTCCTAGACCGCAAAGAACAACTTGCTGACCCAAAGCGACAGGCAAAATAATTATTACATGTTCCAGAAGCATTCTCTCCTGACTTTTCACCCATACCTATGGCAGGCATCCTCTGGCGAGAGAGGGCGGTCTAGAAATAAAGTTTTATTATAATTTTATCATTCTTATGTTATTCTTATTGGAAAACTAAGCAAGGGGGGTTTATATCTCCTAGGCTCCAATGGCATTGAGCTGTTGCAGTTTTTTTTGGGATGATGGGAGCTGTAGTTTGACAAGGCTCCGGCACTCTTGGGCAGAGGAGGCAAAAGACCTTGCAAAACCCGAACTCCCAGGATATTATTGTTATTATTATTATTATTATTATTATTATTATTATTATTATTATTATTATTATTATTATTATTATTATTACTATTGTCATGTAATTATATTTTCCAAATGGCTCAATGATATATCAATGGGATTCCTTATGTCTTTTCTCTTTGTCGCCCTCCTGTGGACAGAAGAATATTGCACTTGCCTTGGGATTCTGATTCGCAGCTCTTTGCTGCCATCAAATGGTCAGAGAGGGAAGTGCAGCCTCGAGCGTTGAAGGCGCCTTTGTGCTGCACTTCCCTACCTGACCATTTGATGGCAGCAGAGAGCAAAGAATCAGTTTCAAGGCAAGTGCAATATTCTTCTGTCCACAGGAGGGCGACAAACGGAAAAGCCATTAGGACTTAATGTAATATTAATTGATATTTCTTTGAGCTATAACAGATTAAAATAATACTAATATTAATAATAATAATCTTGGGAGTGAGAGGTTTGCAAGGCCTTTCCCCTCCTCTACCCAAGAGTGCTGGTGCCTTGCCAAACTACAACTCCCACCATCCCATGCAACCTCTGCAACTTTGCAACCGCAGAATACTATGGCCATGTTCCCAAAGCATTCTCTCCTGACGTTTTGCCCACATTTATGGCAGGCATCCTCATAGGTTGTAAAACTAAGTAAGGGAGGTTTATCTATCTCTGGAATAATGTCCAGGGCGAGAGAAAGAACTCTTGTCTTGGAGGCCAGTGTGAATGTTGCCATTGGCCGCCTTGATCAGCATTGAATGGCCTTGCAGCATCAAAGACTGGCTGCATTGCTGCCTGGGGGAATCCTTTGTTGTGAACGCGTTAGCTGGCCCTTATTGTTTCCTGTCTGGAATTCCTGTAGACTCGCAGGCCTGGGATAGTGAGCAGTTATCGCACTTTAACTCTCCTTTTTATAAATATTTGAGTTTTTCTTTGCTGCCTAGAAACCATAACTTTTGGGGCTTTTTCCTTCTATTTTCCTTTCATTCTGCCTTCCTGCTTTCAAAATGGCTTAAAATTAGATGTACGTGCAATATATTTTATTATTAGCAAAGCACACCATTAGCATTATATATTAGTATATTGTACTATAACATCACACTGCATTATTATTTATAATATATATTAATATATTGTATTATATTGTATTACTTTATAATATAATTATCAATATTATATGTATATACAATATAGGTTAAAGGTAAAGGTTTTCGTGACCGACTATGAGGTTTGGTGCTCATCTCCATTTCTCAGCCGAAGAGCCAGTATTGTCCATAGACACCTCCAAGGGCATGTGGCCACAGACATGACTGCATGGAGCACCGTTACCTTCCCGCCAGAGCGATACCTATTGATCTACTCACATTGGCATGTTTTCAAGAGTAGTTTTACAAGCAAAGAGAAACTTCCTGACCCAAAGCCATGCCTGTCTACATTGAGGGCTCCTGGGAGCTGCAGTTTGGCATGGCACCAGAACTATCTGGTTTGGGCCCTTGTAAAACTTGACCTCCCTGGGTCCTATAGCAGGTAGTTTGGCAGAGGAGGCGAAAGGCCTAGCGAACTATATCACTGAGGTTCCCATAGCATTGAGCTGTTGCAGAGGCTGTATGGGATGGTGGGAGCTGTAGTTTGGCAAGGCACCATTACTCTTGGGCAGAGGGGGCGAAAGGCCTTGCAAACCTCTAACTCCCTAGATTATTATTAGTAATATTAGTATTATTTAAGATAGCCATGGCTCAAAGTAATATCAATGAGATCCCCATTAAACCCTTATGGTCTTTCCGTTTGTCGCCCTCCTGTGGACAGAAGAATATTGCACTTGACTTCAGATTCTGATTCTTAGCCCTCTGCTGCCATCAAATGGTCAGTTAGGGAATTGCAGCCTCAGTGTTATATTTCCCCCCAAAATTGCCTTGAGATTCTCATCTGCAATCCTTTGCTGCCATCACGTGGCATATTCGAGAAGTGCAGCCTTGAGTTTTATTTACTGCATCGAACCCATAATTTTTTGGTTTTTTTCCTTTCATATTGGCTTCCTGCTTTCAGAGTGGCTTACAAATTATATGTACGTACAATATATTCTATATTAGCATAGAACAACATTAGCGTTATATATTACTACATTGCACTAAGACATCATACTGTATTATTATTAGTAATATCACATGTAATATATAATTAATATTATTACATTACCATTAGTATTACATTGTATTACATTCTAATATAAATATCAATACTATATGTATAGACAATATATATATTATTCTATATTATGTTGTATATTGGCCCCAGAGCATCAGATGGTGATGGGGGGAGGGCCCCCCAACTGATGGCATAGGCAACAAGTGTTACTACGGCTACTAGCAGCAGCAACAACAACAACAACAATAATATCCCGGGAGTTGAAGTTTTGCCTATCGCCTCTTCTACCCACGAATGCTGGAGCCTCATCACTGGAAGGAGTCGAATTGGAATCTATGGGTCCTAGACCGCAAAGAACAACTTCCTGACCCAAAGCCATGACTGTCTACGTTGTGGGCTCCTGGGAGTTGCAGTTTGGCATGGCAGCAGCACCTCTGGTTTGAACCCTTGTAAAACTAGACCTTCCATGGTCCTATAGCATGTCGTTTGGCAGAGGAAGCGAAAGGACAAGAGAACTATATCTCCCAGTGTGTTGTTGAAGGCTTTCATGGCCAGAATCACTGGGTTGTAGTGCATTTTCCGGGCTGTCTGGCCAAGTTCCAGAAGCATTCTCTTCTGACGTTTCGCCCACATCTATGGCAGGCATCCTCTG
Organism: Anolis carolinensis; assembly: GCF_035594765.1. Taxonomy (NCBI): domain Eukaryota; kingdom Metazoa; phylum Chordata; class Lepidosauria; order Squamata; family Anolidae; genus Anolis; species Anolis carolinensis. The sequence continues at coordinate 30,237,448 of NW_026943820.1, read as the reverse complement.
GGGAGAGAGGGCAGTCTAGAAATAAAGTTTTATTATTATTTCAATCTTATTATTTTATTCTTATTGGAAAACTAAGCAAGGGGGGTTTATATCTCCTAGGCTCCAATGGCATTGAGCTGTTGCAGAGTTTGTATGGGATGGAGGGAGATGTAGTTTGGCAGGGCTCTTGGGCAGAGGGGATGAAAGGCCTTGCAAACCTCTACCTCCCAAGATTATTATTAGTAGTATTAATATTAATTAAGAGTGCCCTGGATCAAAGAAAGATCAATGATATTCCAATTAAACCCTATGGCTTTTCCGTTTGTCGCCCTCCTGTGGACAGAGGAATATTGTACTTGCCTTGGGATTGTGATTATTGGCCCTCTGCTGCCATCAAATGGTCAGTTAGGGAAGTGCAGCCTCAGTGTTATATTTTCCCCAATATTGCCTTGAGATTGTCATCTGCAGTCTTTTGCTGCCATCACGTGGCCCAATCGGGAAGTGCAGCCTTGAGCAATAATATCAATATTATTGTGTCAGCACAGAGGCTTCTCCATTGCTCAAGGCTGCAATACTGGGAGTTATAGTTTTGCAAGGGCATCTCAATCATGCCACTGACTCACCCCACTGCGACGGGGCAATGTAGGGATGGTTTGGCACCCCTTCCCATTGCCGTGGCCCGGTGCTGTGGCCTCCGGGATCTGCAGTTTGCCGTGGTCCCATGGCTCTCTCATAGGGGGTGATGCACTATGGAACTTCTACAACACATTCCTATATTACTATATAGCACTATGCCATCATACTGTATTATTCTTAGTAATAAACATGTAATATATAATTATTATTATTATATTACTATTAGTATTATATTATATTGCGTTATAATATAATTATAAATATTACATGTAAATACAATTTAGGTTAAAGGTAAAGGTTTTCCCCTGACGTTAATTCCAGTCGTGTCCGATTCTGGGGGTTGGTGCTCATCTCCATTTCTTAGCTGAAGAGCCAGCATTGTCCGTAGACACCTCCAAGGTCATGTAGCCACTGGCATGACTGCATGGAGCACTGTTACCGTCCCACAGGAGCAGTATCTATTGATCTACTCACATTGGCATGTTTTCAAGAGTAGTTTTACAAGCAAAGAGAAACTTCCTGACCCAAAACCATGCCTGTTTTCATTGAGGGCCACTGGGAATAACAGTTCAGCATGGCAGCAGCACTCTCTAGTTCGGGCCCTTGTAAAACTAGACCTCCCAGGGTCCTATAGCATGTCGTTTGGCAGAGGAGGCGACAGGCCTAGAGAACTACATCTCCCAGTGTGTTGTCGAAGGCTTCCATGGCCGGAATCATTGGTTGTTGTGCATTTTCCAAGCTGTATGGCCATGTTCCAGAAGCATTCTCTCCTGACGTTTCACCCATATCTATTGTCAGAGTGAAAGGTCTCGCCATGCCGTAGATATCACAATATCAATATTCAATGTTTCGATCGCGAAAGGAAGCGAACCAACTGAGTGTGAGCAGAGTTGTGTGACAATTGTGAAGCCAAGAGAGCGATATATATATATATATATATGTGTGTGTGTGTGTGTGTGTCTACCGTGTTCAGATGGTGTTGGCGATGAAGTTGAAGGATCCACCGCAGCGTCGCAAATGCGTCTATTATTATTATTTACTTCCTATCATAATAACCAGTACTTTTGAATCATGCGTTCTTCCCGGAAGACATTCCTAATGATACGCCCTGAAACGTTCTCTCTGGACCTGTGTGCACACATACGAAAGAGCTGAAACCAGAGTGCCAATTTATATGTATGTATATATGTATACATATATTTCCGTAACTTTATATGTGATGTGAAACCCTGGGCCTGTGCAGTAGAAACAAACGAGGAGGGGAAGAAAGACACAAAAGTGGGATTTGCCCAACCAATACATTTCAGAGAGTCGGGGTTTTGGATAGAAAACTGGAACGTTGTTATTTCTGGCCAAGCTGACTTTCCTTATCTCCGTCTCCAGCTCTTCTTTTTGGGACCATTTTTGGCCGGAAGAAACGAGGGAAAATTCACTTGTGGCCTCTTTGGAACTTGGAAAAAGTTTCCGTCTTTTGGGTCACACACCCTTAGTTGTGGATGCTGGGCGTTGTGGTCCGAAAAGCGTTCTCTTTGTGCAACTAATTCAGACTAATCCAGTGACATAAATGAGCCTTTTTCCCCCCCGGCGCCGTTTGCCTACAACCGTCAAAAGCAGATCGGAACCCAAGGAAGGGGTCGGGGTTCTGGGTTGGGCCTTTTGTTGGGTTGCGCGCACACGAAAACAAAATAATCACTGTAAAGCACTTTTATTATTAATAATAATAATTCAATTTAAAAAGAGCATTTACGACTGAGCCTTGCTCGCTCGCCCGGCTCTTGTTTTGTATTTTTGTTTATTACAAAACGGTATTTGTTCGTTTAAAGAGAAAAAAAAAACAGGAAACGGTTTGATTTTTCAGAGCAAGGCAACCCTTCTTATTCTTTTTTTATTTAAAAAGGCCCTGGCAGCAGGAATATAGTGTAAAAATCATTGGAAAAACTGAAAGGCATCAATACATATTGGAATAATATACACTTTGTACAAATGAAAATTACACACCGTTCATTATTTCTTTTGTTTTCTTTTGTTCAGAGGTTCTGGTTCAGAAACTGAGGTCCGAATAATTCATGGCTCCCGGAAGCGGAACATTGAGGCCGCCGTAGTCCAGCATGTACATGGGCCACTGCTGCCCAAGGAGGCAAGAAAAAAGGGATTTAATAGAATAATAATAACAATAATATTTATTTATTCCCAATATTTATATCCCGCCCTTCTCATCCGAAGGGACTCAGGGGGGCTTACAACACCGGCACAATTAGGTGCCTGTACAAAAACAATCCACAATACATAAAATCAGTTAAAAACAATTACATACAATATAAAATTGCAGTATATACATTTTAAAAAATATATATGCTCAGATCCGTTCATCCGAAATGGTGGAAGAAAGGCAGTCGGAAAAAGCCAACAATAATAATATAATGTGGAAAAAAGGCAGGCGGAAAAGGCCATTAATAATAAAAATGTTGTTAATATAATAATATGGTGCAAGAAAGGCAAGTGGAAAAGGCCATTAATAATAATAATGATAATAATAGTACAATATGGTGGAATAATAATAATCATCATCACCCAGTAATAATATGGTGGAAAAAAGGCAGAAAAAGCCATTAGTAATAGCAATAATATAATATGGTCGAAGACAAGCTGGCGGAAATGGCGATTAATAATAATTATAATATGGTGGAAGACAGGCGGAAAAGGCCATTAATAATAATAATAATAATAATAATAATAATAATAGTGTGGAAGAAAGGGAGGTGGGAAAATATAATAGAATATAATCTGCTAGAAGAAAGGTAGGCAGAAAAAGCCTTTCAAATATGATGCAAAATCATGTGTGTAATAATAATATGAAACAATAAATAATATAGTATAATAATGATGTAAAATAATAATATAATATAATATGAAATACCTAATAACAAAATAATATAATAATGATGCAAAATAATAATAAAATAACAACATAATACAAAATACTGTGTATTATAATATGAAATAACAGAATAATATAATAATGATGCAATATAATAATATAATATGAAATAAGAACAAAATAATATAATAATGATCAAAAACAATAATAATAATATAAATTAATATAAGATCGAAATAATATAAGGATGCAAAATAATAGTAATATAATAATAATATAAAATAACAACAATAATGCAAAATACTTTGTATTATAATAACATGAAATAACAATAATATAATAATGATGCATAATAATATAATAAAATGAAATAAATATAATATCAAATAAGAACAAAATAATATAACATAATAATGTAAAATGATAATAATATAAAAACCAAATAATATCAGGATGCAAAATAATAAAAATAAAAACAATATAATATAAAATAACAACATAATAATGCAAAATCATGTCTATAATAATAATATGAAATAATAAAGAAATAATATATTATAAACGTGGTGTAACATAATATGTATGATAATAATATAATATGAAATAATAACACAATTTATAATATAATCTAAAGGCCTTTTCCTGACGCTCTCCTCAGCGGCGCTTCGCTCGCCTCACTCACCCCGGCCGCCATCTTGGCTGTTCCCTTCCCCGGCCCTCACGCGCCAGGCCACGCCCCTTGCCCCGCCCCCAAGTCCCGGCAGGTCCATCACACAACCCGTACCTTCCGTCGCCAACCCTGACACATCCATGGACCTAATATTCAAACAACATAATCATACGTAACGATTATTAATAAGCTCGAATACCATATATCTCTGATATTAAAGGGGCGGGACCTCCCAAGCAACAACCAATGGGAGAAGAGAGCGGAGGCGGGAAAGGGAGGGATAGGAGGAACATAGAGGTACGAAAAGTAAAGAGCGCCCCCGCAATGCGGAAATGGAACATAGAGGTATGAAAAGTAAAGAGCGCCCCCGCAATGCGGAAATGGAACATAGAGGTATGAAAAGTAAAGAGCGCTCCTGCAATGCTGAAAGTAAACATAGAAGTATGAAAAGTAAAGAGCGCCCCCGCAATGCGGAAATTGAACATAGAGGTATGAAAAGGAAAGAGCGCCCCCGCAACGCAGATATGGAACATAGAAGCATGAAAAGTAAAGAGCGCCCCCGCAATGCGGAAATGGCACATAGAGGTATGAAAAGTAAAGAGCGCCCCCGCAATGCGGAAATGGAACATAGAGGTATGAAAAGTAAAGAGCGCTCCTGCAATGCTGAAAGTGAACATAGAGGTACGAAAAGTAAAGAGCGCCCCCGCAATGCGGATATGGAACATAGAAGCATGAAAAGTAAAGAGCGCCCCCGCAATGCGGAAATGGCACATAGAGGTATGAAAAGTAAAGAGCGCCCCCGCAATGCGGAAATGGAACATAGAGGTATGAAAAGTGAAGAGCGCTCCTGCAATGCAGAAAGTAAACATAGAGGTATGAAAAGTAAAGAGCGCCCCTGCAATGCAGAAATAGAACATAGAGGTATGAAAAGGGAAGAGTGCCCCTGCAATGCAGAAATAGAACATAGAGGTATGAAAAGGGAAGAGTGCCCCCGCAATGCGGAAATGGAACATAGAGGTATGAAAAGTAAAGAGCGCTCCTGCAATGCAGAAAGTGAACATAGAAGTATGAAAAGTAAAGAGACCCCCGCAATGCAGAAATGGAACATAGAAGTGTGAAAAGTAAAGAGCGCCCCCGCAATGCGGAAATGGAACATAGAGGTATGAAAAGTAAAGAGCGCCCCCCGCAATGCAGAAATGGAACATAGAGGTATGAAAAGTAAAGAGCGCTCCTGCAATGCTGAAAGTAAACATAGAGGTATGAAAAGCAAAGAGCGCCCCCGCAATGCGGAAATGGAACATAGTGGTATGAAAAGTAAAGAGCGCCCCCGCAATGCAGAAAAAGAACGTAGAGGTATGAAAAGTAAAGAGCGCCCCCCGCAATGCGGAAATGGAACATAGAGGTATGAAAAGTAAAGAGCGCCCCCGCAATGCGGAAATAGAACATAGAGGTATGAAAAGCAAAGAGCGCCCCCGCAATGCGGAAATGGAACATAGTGGTATGAAAAGTAAAGAGCGCCCCCGCAATGCAGAAAGTGAACATAGAAGTATGAAAAGTAAAGAGACCCCCGCAATGCGGAAATGGAACATAGAGGTATGAAAAGGTAAGAGCGCTCCTGCAATGCGGAAATGGAACATAGAGGTATGAAAAGTAAAGAGCGCTCCTGCAATGCTGAAAGTAAACATAGAGGTATGAAAAGTAAAGAGCGCCCCCGCAATGCGGAAATAGAACAGAAAAGTTAAGAGCGCTCCTGCAATGCAGAAAGTGAACATAGAAGCATGAAAAGTAAAGAGCGCCCCCGCAATTCGGAAATGGAACATAGAGGTATGAAAAGGTAAGAGCGCTCCTGCAATGCGGAAATGGAACATAGAGGTATGAAAAGTAAAGAGCGCTCCTGCAATGCAGAAAGTAAACATAGAGGTATGAAAAGTAAAGAGCGCCCCCGCAATGCGGAAATAGAACATAGAGGTATGAAAAGTAAAGAGCGCCCCTGCAATGCAGAAAGTAAACATAGAGGTATGAAAAGGGAAGAGCGCCCCCGCAATGCGGAAATGGAACATAGAGGTATGAAAAGTAAAGAGCGCTCCTGCAATGCAGAAAGTGAACATAGAAGTATGAAAAGTAAAGAGACCCCCGCAATGCAGAAATGGAACATAGAAGTGTGAAAAGTAAAGAGCGCCCCCGCAATTCGGAAATGGAACAGAGGTATGAAAAGTTAAGAGCGCTCCTGCAATGCGGAAATGGAACATAGAGGTATGAAAAGTAAAGAGCGCCCCCGCAATGCGGAAATAGAACATAGAGGTATGAAAAGCAAAGAGCGCCCCCGCAATGCGGAAATGGAACATAGAGGTATGAAAAGTAAAGAGCGCCCCCGCAATGCAGAAATAGAACGTAGAGGTATGAAAAGTAAAGAGCGCCCCCCGCAATGCGGAAATGGAACATAGAGGTATGAAAAGTTAAGAGCGCTCCTGCAATGCAGAAAGTGAACATAGAAGTATGAAAAGGAAAGAGACCCCCGCAATGCAGAAATGGAACATAGAAGTATGAAAAGTAAAGAGCGCTCCTGCAATGCAGAAAGTAAACATAGAGGTATGAAAAGCAAAGAGCGCCCCTGCAATGCAGAAATAGAACATAGAGGTATGAAAAGTAAAGAGTGCCCCTGCTTTGATGAAATGGAACCTAGAGGTATGAAAAGGAAAGAGAGCCCCTGCAATGCAGAAATAGAACATAGAGGTATGAAAAGTAAAGAGCGCTCCTGCAATGCTGAAAGTAAACATAGAAGTATGAAAAGCCAAGAGCGCCCCTGCAATGCAGAAATGGAACATAGAAGTATAAAAAGTAAAGAGCGCCCCTGCAATGCAGAAAAGCAATGCGGAAATGCTTTTGCAGAAATGCAGAAAAGCAATGCGCTCCTGCAATGCGGAAATGGAACATAGAGGTATGAAAAGTAAAGAGCGCCCCCGCAATGCGGAAATAGAACATAGAGGTATGAAAAGCAAAGAGCGCCCCCGCAATGCGGAAATGGAACATAGAGGTATGAAAAGTAAAGAGCGCCCCCGCAATGCAGAAATAGAACGTAGAGGTATGAAAAGTAAAGAGCGCCCCCCGCAATGCGGAAATGGAACATAGAGGTATGAAAAGTTAAGAGCGCTCCTGCAATGCAGAAAGTGAACATAGAAGTATGAAAAGGAAAGAGACCCCCGCAATGCAGAAATGGAACATAGAAGTATGAAAAGTAAAGAGCGCTCCTGCAATGCAGAAAGTAAACATAGAGGTATGAAAAGCAAAGAGCGCCCCTGCAATGCAGAAATAGAACATAGAGGTATGAAAAGTAAAGAGTGCCCCTGCTTTGATGAAATGGAACCTAGAGGTATGAAAAGGAAAGAGAGCCCCTGCAATGCAGAAATAGAACATAGAGGTATGAAAAGTAAAGAGCGCTCCTGCAATGCTGAAAGTAAACATAGAAGTATGAAAAGCCAAGAGCGCCCCTGCAATGCAGAAATGGAACATAGAAGTATAAAAAGTAAAGAGCGCCCCTGCAATGCAGAAAAGCAACATAGAGGTATGAAAAGTAAAGAGCGCCCCTGCTTTGAAAAACTGGAACCTAGAGGTATGAAAAGCAAAGAGCGCCCCTGCAATGCAGAAAAGGTACAAAGAGATATGAAAAGTAGAGCGCCCCTGTAATGCAGAAAAGGAACATAGCAGAGCATTGGATGTACCAGCCTGGGCGCAGAATACCTTACAGTCTCACTTATCCAACATTTGCTTATCCAACATTCTGGATTATCCAACGCACTCAACCTTTTAGTAGTCAATGCTTCTGTAGTCAATGTTTTCAATGTTTTGGTGCTAAATTTGTAAATACAGTCATTACTACATAGTATTACTGCATATTGAAGTAATTTTTCTGTCAAATTTGTTGTATAACGTGATTTGGTGCTTAATTTGTAAAATCATAATGTAATTTGATGTTTAATAGGCTTTTCCTCAATCCCTCCTTATTATCCAACATATTCGCTTATCCAACATTCTGCCAGCCATTTATGTTTGATAAGTGAGACTCTACCGTAATATTGGACCTCCGAGGCGGTCTTCCATGGTTGTGGGCGAAACATGAGAGAATGCTTCACGCTTGCCTCCAACATGCACGAGTTCTTTCTTCCTCCCACCCTGGACATCATCCCACAGATAGATAATAAACCCCTCTTGCCTGGTTTCCAACAGACCTCACGAGCTCTGAGGATGCCTGTCAGTAATGTGGGCGAAACGTCAGGAGAGAGTGCTTTTTGGATGGCCTTCTGTCAGGAGAGCTTTAATAGTATCCTTCCAGTCAGGCAGACTGGGGTTGGACTCGATGGGCTTCGGGGCCCCTTCAAACTCTAAAATTCTATGACAGGCTGGATGTTCACCTGTCGGGAGGGCTTTGATGGTGTCCTTCCAGCTTGGCAGACTGGGGTTGGACTAGATGGCCTCCAGGATCCCTTCCAAATGTAAGATTCTATGCCTCTAAAGCTTTACTTCTCTATAGAACTAATTATAACAGTGAGGATGAATGGCCATCTCTCAGGAGGGATCAGATGGTGCCTTCCTACCTATAACATGATGTCTTGGTGCTTAATTTGTAAAATCATAACCTATTTTGATGTTTAATAGGCTTTTCCTTAATCTTTCCAACATATTCGATTATCCAACGTTCTGCCAGCCCGTTTATGTTGGATAAGTGAGACTCTACTGTACATACAATATATTATATTATTAGTACAGCACAATACAAGCATTATATATTATTATATTGTACTATATGACTATGTTGCAATATTAGTAACATTACATGTAATATAAATATATCATTATAATAGTGTATTATTATTATATTGTAATACATCAGAATATTATCAATATTATATGTATATTATATTAGTACAGCACAATATAAGCATTATAGATTATTATATTGTACCATGACTATATTGCACTATTATTAGTAACATTACATGCAATATATACAATTATAAGTGTATTATTACATTGTATCAGAATATTATCATTATATGTATATACAATATATTATATTAGTACAGCACAATATAAGCATTATATATTATTATATTGTACTATAGGACTATATTGCAATGTTATTAGTAACATTACATGTAATATATACAATTATAATAGTGTATTACTATAAAATTGTATTACATCAGAATATTATCATTATGTATGTACATTAGTACAGCACAATATAAGCAGATTATATTGTACTGTACGACATTGCACTATTAATGTAATTTAATGTAATTATTAAATTGTATTGCATCGGATTATTATGTGTATAGTGTATTAGTATAGTATGTTTGGGACTCCAACTCCCACAATGCCTAGCAGCCTGCCTACGGGTTGGGGAAGAGTCCAAAACACCAGGAGCGAAGGCCGAAGTGGTTTTTCCTGCCTGGGATTCCTTCCGTGCCTTGGCCTGCGAACGTTGTTTGGAAGGCCAGGCTCCCGGCTCCCTTCCTCCTCCCGGGTCTTGGCGACGAGGCCTCGACGGAGCCGGGTCGCCGTGGAATCGGCCGCCCCGAACGACTTACCGGGCCGCGCAGACGCAGAAGGGAAAGGGGGTGCCTGTAGTGGGCGGGGCCAAATTCCTTCAAATACGGAACAGGCCACGCAGGCGCATAAGGGAAAAGGATGGCTGTAGTAAGCGGGGCCAAGTTTCTACTAGGGAGCAGGCCACGCATGCGCAGGAGTGTCTGCAGTGCCTTCCCTGCTCCATGCTTGTTAGTCCGTGTAAACTTTCCCACAGGAATGGCCCTGCAGATTAATCCTGCCAGAGAAGTCAACCCATGAAGCAACCTGGACACAGAATATTTTATTTATGACAGTATTTCTTCCCAGACCTTCTCACCCAATAAGAGGAGACTCAGGGTGGCTTATAAATAGATAACACTTATAAACAATTACAATCACATTTCAACTCAATTTAAAATTCAAGTTACATTAAAACATTCGTAAAATTATTAACCTCATTTCTATCCCACTCATTTATGGAGATGAGCGGCATACAAGATACATCCAGACAAAAATTCAATGCAAATAAAGCAAACATTACATAAAATCAATAGAAACAATCAACATATAAATACACTTTAGTGCCATGTAGGCAGTTAAATACTCTTTGGCAATGGCCAGATGTACTTGGGGTGCAAGAAAATTGTGGTGTTTATTAATAATAATACTTTATTTTTATACCCTGCTCCCATGTCACATGTAATAAAGTCATACATTAAAAACGATATAAATGATAAAACCATATAACAGAATATCAGAACAATGAGTCTGAGCACAGTGCAAAACTTAGTGTTTCTCTTGACTTTATTTGTAGAAAACAAGGTTTATAAAAGGCAGCAGCACAAACTGTATTGTAATCTAGATGTTTAAGGCTGTCAAAAATTAAACGTTTGAATAATAACCAGAAAACACCTTTTTTTGGGAAGAGTTTTATTCTTGAACGCTGACATTGTTGGAAAGGGGTCGAGCTCAGCAGCCAGAACGGCAAGGCGTCCTGCTCTCTGGGATCTCCTTCCGTCCGTCCGTCCATCTGTCCGTCCTTGGCTCTTGTCCAGGAGGAGCCCCTCCCTCGGCGATTCCGGAGACATAGAACAAGGGAGAAAACAAGTGTCAGAAGGGCTGAACCAAGGGAGCATCTCGCTTTTGGGGGCTCTTAGGAACTGTGGCTTTTTCTACTAGGATCCCCTTCCACCAGGCATTTATTTATAGGGAGCGGGGGTCCCTGCACAGAGAAAAGGGGGTCCTAAGGGGGTCCCACGTTTGCATCCAGAACCAGGCTCCCTGTTGCATGAGGAACGCGGCTGCCGGGGAGGGAGGGCTGTCCGTTGGCCCTGGGCGGATGGCGGAGGGGCTTTCTAGGCCGTCGGATTGGGGGAGAGCGGGGACCAAACACTGGGGTCCCGAGGGGGGGCGCTCCCAGCGCAGGGCAGGGACAGGGTTAGGGTTCTTCTCACCCGAGGCCCGGAGGCCCCCTCCCAGCATGGTTCTTGCCAACAGGCAAAAACAGCCCTATTTAAAATTCCTGCTCTAGTTAGAAATGTGTTAGTAGGGTTAGCAGGTTAAGGTTAGTTCAGGTATTAATCTGAGCTGCTACGAGATGTTTAAAATGCCCGTGACGTGAGCTGGGAGCAGCCGCTTGGGTCCCCAGAGTTGTTTCCTTGGGTGCAAGGGTTTTTATATATATATTTATATTTTTATATCCCGCTGTCCCGCCAGCCGCGACCCCCTGCCCGTCTAGGGAGATCCGCCCACCCCCCACGATCTGCCCAGGGCAAAGGGAGGACCCGCCCGTCCCTGAGTGGGGCCTCAATGCCACACTCAAGCGGAGCCGTGAATGTGTTCCTCAAAGGAAGGCCTAGCGCACAGGGAGCCTGCTTTCTGACGTAAAGGTAGGAGTGAAATGCCTGGTCTGACACATTAATGACAGGGGATCTCAGTTGGGGGGCCCTCCCCCTAGCAACAACATAATACTAATAATACAATCAGTGGAGGGGCCCTCCCCCTAGCAACAACATGGTCCTATGTAATAACATTGTGCTAGAATAATAATATACTCTATTAATGTCATATGGACTAATATCAATAACTAATATTAACATCTAATAACATTGTGCTAGGATAATAATGTACTCTATTAATGTCATATTGAGACTAATATGAATAACTAATATTAACATTGTGCTAGGATAATATATACTCAATGTCATATCTATACTAATATCAATAACTAATAAAAACATCTAATAACCAAGATGCTCCTCCCCCAATAACATGCTATTCTAATTTATATTGTATATACAGTAGTCTCATCCAACACTCTCTTATCCAACATTCTGGATTATTCAACGCATTTTTGTAGTCCATGTTTTCAATGCGTCGTGATATTTTGGTGCTAAATCCGTAAATACAGTAATTACTACATAGCATTACTGCATATTGAACTACTTTTTCTGTCAAATGATGTTTTGGTGCTTAATTTGTAAAATCATCAATTAATTTGATGTTTAATAGGCTTTTCCATAATGCCTCCTTATTATCCAACAGCGCAGGCTGGAAAGCAAGCCAGCTGCAATTAACTGCAATGAATCACTCTGACCAGGAGGTCACGAGTTCGAGGCCCGCTCGGAGCCTGTTTGTTTGTCTTTGTTCTATGTTAAAAGGCATTGAATGTTTGCCTATATGTGTCATGTGATCTGCCCTGAGTCCCCTTCGGGGTGAGAAGGGCAGAATATAAATGCTGTAAATGAATAATAAATATCAACAAATCACTCTGACCAGGAGGTCATGAGTTCGAGGCCAGCCCGGTAAAATGCTGTAAATAAATAAATAAATATTCGCTGGCCCATTTATGTTGGATGACTCTACTGTGTGTATATATATGTATGTATGTGTGTGTGTGTGTGTGTGTATATATATAAAATTTAATATATAATTATAACATATTGCATATACATATAATGTTCATATTATATTGTAAAACGATATACTAATATAATAATATTAATTATGTATTACATTTTGCATGTAATACTACTAATAATATTACCATATATTCATATAGTACAATATAGTAATTTACTGCCAGTATTGTACTATGGTAATAATATAATATTGTATGTAAATTTAATTTGTAAGCCGTTCACCTTGGGGGTGAGAAGGGCAGCATATATATCTAGCAAATAAATAAATAAATAATGCAATATAATACTAACAATGATACAATATAATATGAATTACATATTATATATTAAATGTAATATTGCTAATAATGTTTCTGTATAGTGGTATAATGCAATGTAGTATATAATGCTAATATTGTGCGATGCTAATGATACAGTGTATGTAATACACCTATCTGTATTTTATGATGTGTTTTATGAATACTGATGTAAGTTAATGATGATTTATATTGCACTGTATGGTTTTTATATATGCGTTTTATTGTTAAGCTGCCCTGAGTCCTTTTAAGGGGAGAGACAACGGGATATTAATATTGTAATAAATAAATAAATATGTAAATATAACTTGTAAGCCGCTCTGAGTCCCCTTTAAGGGGAGAGACAGCAGGATATAAATATTGTAATAAATAAATAAATATGTAAATATAACTCGTAAGCAGCTCTGAGTCCCCTTTAAGGGGAGACAGCGGGATATAAATATTGTAATAAATAAATAAATATGTAAATATAACTCGTAAGCCGCTCTGAGTCCCCTTTAAGGGGAGACAGCGGGATATAAATGTAATAAGTTAATAAATACAAAAATCTCCTTTTACCAGGCTTCAAATTCATCTTATGGGGTCCCCCCATGCCTGGCTATGCAGAATAGGCTGTAGCCCATAGGCCTGCATTTAGGTTAAGATTCTCCCAGGCATCCTATTAAAAATAGAGGGTCCCTCACCTTGCGTTAACCAACTGGGTTTCCCACCTGCTAGGTTTGGCTTTAAACGCAGCGGGTCCCCTCAGAAGCCTGGTTTAAAATTAATTGCAAACCTCCTTTAACGAGGGTTTGCCTTACAAAAGGAGTTTTCCACGTGGAAAGGTTGGCATTAAAAGGGGGTCCACGTATACCTTGAATGGATTTGAACTGAACACACCTATCTGTATTTTATAATGTGTTTTATGAATACTGATGTAAGTTAATGATGATTTATATTGCACTATATGGTTTTTTATATATGCGTCTTATTGTTAAGCCGCTCTGAGTTCCCTTTTAAGGGGAGAGAGGGCGGGATATAAATATTGTAATAAATAAATATGTAAATATAACTTGTAAGCCACTCTGAGTCCCCTTTTAAGGGGAGAGGTCAGGATATAAATATTGTAATAAATAAATATGTAAATATAACGTAAGCTGCTCTGAGTCCCCTTTTAAGGGGAGAGAGGGCGGGATATAAATATTGTAATAAATACAAAAATCTCCTTTTCCCAGGCCTCAAGTTAATAATCTGGGGTCCCCCCATGCCTGGCTATGCAGAATAGGCTGTAGCCCATAGGCCTGCATTTAGGTTAAGATTCTGCCAGGCATCTTATTAAATATGGAGGGTCCCTCGCCTTACGTTAACCAAAGGGGTTCCCACCTGCTAGGTTTGGCTTTAAACGCAGCGGGTCCCTCAGAAGCCTGGTTTTAAATTAATTGCAAACCTCCTTTAACGAGGGTTTGCCTTACAAATGGAGTTTTCCACGTGCCAGGAATAAATACCACGTGCCAGGCCCTTTAAAAGGGGGTCCAACCTTGAATGGATTCTCTTTGCAAGCGCTTGGCCGGAAGCCCCAAACTGCTTCAAGGCATTTACAATGGCCAATCGCCGGAGTGGGAGTCCCCAATCTATTGGGGAAGAGTCCCCGTGGACCCCAGCTGTACATGTGTATGTGTGTTGTGTGTGTCATGTGTGTGTGTGTGTGTGGCAAGGCAGCCGTGGAGGCTGGAAGGAGTGTCTCACCTGGCTTAAGGGCTCCGCTGTAGAATCTCCTTCCCGGAATCTTCTTTTTACCTGTGTTGCAGATCCTTCCCAGACAAGAAGGATCCCTCTCGGCCGATGGGAGACGGTGTCCGGCAGGAGCCCTCCGGGAGTCCAGGCACATGGAACGGGAGAGAAAACAGTGCGTCTATACCTGACTTTTCGTGAAAACAGCCTAAGATATCTCCCCATGGCTGGCCTTACGGGTTAAAAGAAGCAAGGAAATCCCCACATCTGGCCTTAAAGATTAAAAAAACCAGGGATTTCCCCACGTTAGGGACTTAAAGGTTAAAATAACCAGGGATCTCCCCACGTAAGGGATTTAATGGTTAAAATAACCAGGGATATCCCCACGTAAGGGATTTAACGGTTAAAAAAAACCAGGGATATCCCCACATAAGGGATTTAACGGTTAAAAAAACCAGGGATCTCCATATTGCCTGGTATTACGTGAAATAGGAGATCTCTATAGGGCAGGCCACCTTGGTTTAACAGATCTCTATAGGGCAGGCCGCGTTAGTTTCTGGATAGGAGATCTCTATACGCCTAACTTTAAGAATAGAGGATCCCCTTTAACCAGGCTTTAATTAGGAATAGTGGTCCCCTGGGTGTGTGGCCTTACATAAATAAAAGGGGGTCCTACATAATAACAACAACAATAACAATAATAATAATTTTATCTGCTTCCTGGTATTTCTTTTTCCTGGAATCAATAATAATAATAATAATAATAATAATAATATCTGCTTCCTGGTATTTCTTTTTCCAGGTGCCTCGAATCAGTAATAATAATAATAATTTTATCTGCTTCCTGGTATTTCTTTTTCCAGGTGCCTCGAATCAATAATAATAATAATAATTTTATTTTTGTACCCTGCCACCGTCTCCCCAGAGGGACTCGGGGCGGCTCACTGATATAAAACCAGCCTACCATGCTATCGAATACAAACAATTAAATTTAAAAGGAATTAACAAAAATCACAATCATGATGCCTATGTTTGCAGTAAAAAAAAAGGTTCGCCACGTGCTAGGCGTTGGCATGAGGCACACGGCTCTGGTCTCCCCTTGAGTGTGGCCTCGAAGCTCCGCCCGGGGAGGGAGGGGGCGTCCGTTGGCCCTGGACGGATGATATACAAGCGGCAGGGTCCATGGGTTGGGGGAGAGCGAGGGGCCCAGCCCTGGCACCGTGGGGAACACTGAGGACCAAGAGGCTGCTCTCAGGACACCTTAGGGGCCTTTTGCAATGTCCTTCCATGGGGGCCCTTTTATGGGGGGCCAGGAGGCCCCCTCCCTTCCCAGCTTGGTTCTTGCCATCAGGCAGAACACAGTCCTATTTAAAAGGGCAGGGTACCCTATTTAGAATGGTGTTAGTAAGATGTTAGTATTGATATTTTTATTTCTAAGTTGCAAGGACATCTTAAAATGCCCGTAATGTGTGCTGCCCCCCACGATGCCAGGGCGGGGCCCCCCGCTGACCCCCAAGCTGTGACCCCTACGGCCCGTATAGGAAGACCCATCATCTGCCTAGAACAAAGGGAGGACCCGTCCGTTCCCGAGTGGGACTTCTTCGATGCCACACGCGAGGGGAACCGTGTGCAAAGGTAACCCTTTTTTTAATGCTAAGATAGACATTAAATGCCTACCATTACACCAATTACCCTGAAAACGACCTTTTTTGGGAGGCAGGCGGTGTCCTTGTGAGGGTGTCTTCAAGCATCTTCTGTCCTCTGTCTCTCGACCTTTTGTTTCTTTCTTCCCGTTGACTGAATTCAGCGCTGGGAGAAGAGTGAGTGGGAAGAAAGCATTCAGAAAAAAAAACAGGCATTGTCTTCTATCTATTTTGCAAGGCCAGGAAGGCAGTTCCCATCTTGCCTCCTGTACCTGTAACATGCTATGCTAATAATATAATATAATATGTATTATGTATATATAGTATATCGTATATAATATACAATAGACAATGATATATAATAATATATTGAATATACATACAATATATTATATTATTATTATATTATATGATAATATTATATTAATATTAATATATTATATTAATATTAATATAATATTATTATTAATATAATATTATTATTAATATAGTATATTATTAATATAATATTATTATTAATATAATATTATATTCAATATAATATATTGAATATACATACAATATAATACAATATAATATTAATTATGTTATGTATTACCTGTAATATTTCTAATAACATTACAGTATGATGGTGTAGTACAATATAGTTACATATAATGCTATTATTGTGAATGCTAATACTTTCTATGTACATATAAAATTATATATAATATATAATCAATATCATTATATTGTGTTATTATTATATTTTATTACATTACAATATTATTATCAATATTATATGTATATACATTAAATCATATTATTATAAATTACATTGTCCATTATATACAAATACATACACACACACACACACACATATATATATATAAAATTTTCAGCATAGCATTTTATGGGTCTTAAGGCTGGAAATAAATCAGATTGGTAAAAAAATGCAATTATTATTCTACTCCTTTCCTCTAGAAAGCTGTCTGAATTTTCAAAAATGTTGCCATGTGTTGTCAAAGGCTATCATGGGTTGTTGTGAGTTTCTGGGCTGCCACCTCAAAAAGCAGGGCCAGCTAACACCTCCAAACTCAGGATTCCCCCAGGCAGGAAGCAGCCAGGCCTTGAAACTGCAGGCCATTCAATGCTAATCAAGGTGGCCAATAACAGCATTCACATTAGCCTGCAACAGACAAGGGTTCTTTCTCCCACCCTGGACATTTCGCAGACATATAAAAGCCTCACCACTCCCTTAGTTTCCAGCCATAGATGTGGGCAAAACGTCAGGAGAGAATGCTTCTGGAACAGCCCGGAAAACTCACAACAACCCAAAAATTAAGCCTTTTTTTTCTTCTCTGGAAAAGACCTTGTAATTTATTTATTTTTTGATATAATATATATTATATATTAATATAGTACAATGTAAGAAATAATAATGGGTTTCCAGAAGCATTCGCTCCTGACGTTTCACCCACATCTCTGGCAGGCATCCTCAGAGGTTGTGAGGTCTGTTGGAAACGAGGCCAGTTATATCTAAAAGCCTCACCACTCCCTTATAGTTTCCAGCAATCTATGGTTTCCTGCCATAGATGTGGGCGAAACGTCAGGAGAGAATGCTTCTGGGGCATAGCCATACAGCCTAGAAAACTCACAACGCAAAATTTTAGCCTTTTTCTTCTTCTCTGGAAAAATCTTGTAATTATTATTATTTTTGGTTGGATATAATAAAATATATTAAAATAGTAATACATAAAATAGAAGTGAAAAGAAATTATCTGGATAAGAAATAAATCAGATTATAATAAATAAAAAAGAACAATATTCACCTGGTCCCTTTAGAAAAAGCTGTGGAAATTTTCAAAAATTTTGCCTTTATTTCTTCCATCCGTTTCACAAGGCTTTGCCATTCCTGAGGGAATAATAAGAAGAGATTAAGGAAAAGCCTATTAAACATTAAATTAGGTTATGATTTTACAAATTAAGCACCAAAACATGTTATACAACAAATTTGACAGAAAAAGTAGTTCAATAGGCAGTAATACTATGTAGTAATTATAATTACTGTATTTAAGAATTTAGCACCAAAAAATCACAATGCATTGAAAACATTGACTACAAAAATGCGTTGGATAATCCAGAACGTTGGATAAGCAAGTGTTGGATAAGTGAGACTACTGTATTTGTAAATATTTTTTCCAAATATTTTCCTTATTTTTGGCAAATATTTCCACAAATATTTGTATGATTTTTTGGGTGAATATTTTGTGAATATTTTATTTCAATGTTTGTGAATGTTTTCATGATTGATCTTTTCTGAATGTATTTGTGAATATTTTTATGAATATTTTTGTGAATATTTTTCCCCAAATACTTTGATTATTTTTGGCAAATATTTCTGCAAATATTTTTTTATTTTAATATTAATATTTTTATGATTTTGTAAATATTTCAGTGAACATTTTTTCCCCTGAATATTTAACTGTACAGTAGAGTCTCGCTTATCCAAGTTTCTGGATTATCCAACCCATTTTTGTTTTCAATATATCGTGATATTTTGGTGCTAAATTCGTAAATACAGTAATTACAACATAACATTACTGCATATTGAACTACTTTTTCTGTCAAATTTGTTGTAAAACATGATGTTTTAGTGCTTAATTGGTAAAATCATAACCTAATTTGATATTTAATAGGCTTTTCCTTAATCCCTCCTTATTATCCAAGATATTCCCTTATCCAAGCTTTAGCTTGAATAAATGAGACTCTACTGTATTTTCTATTTCAAGGCTTTGTGACATGAGACGATTTGAGGCAAAAAATAATGAAATATTAATAAATGAAATAGTTTTCTTCTTTCTGTTTCACAAAGCCTTTATCCACCCTTATCTTGTGCTATTTGATGCCATTTTTGATAAAATTAAGATAAGACTAATATATAAAATAGGCATTTTCCTCTTTGTATTTCAATTTTGAGGAGATTCCTGAGGTAAAGAATCCCCAAAATAACAAGGAAAGCGACATAAAATGAAGTGGGATTGGAAGAGAAGCCTTTCCTGAGGTAAAAGTGATTCCCAAAAGGAAAGGCGTCTCTTTAAACTCCAGATTAATTTCAAAGGAAGTCAAATGAACCAGGTGAGCCTGTAAAAAGGGGCCCTTATTCACCTGCTTCAGAAACGGAGCCTGTCTCTTCGGGCCTTCTAGCCGCGGCTGCCCTTTCTTTCTTTCTTTCTTTCTTTCTTTCTTTCTTTCTTTCTTTCTTCCGACCCAGGCCTTCAGAATGGCTCCCAAGCCAAGCTGCCTTCTCTCTCGGCGTCCCGAGATTGTCTGAGGCAAATTTTACAATTTACAGCCAAGAAGAAGCCCCGCCTCCAAAACGGCCGGTTTTTTTTTAGCCTTGGTCCCACCCCTTCGCCATGTGTCGCCGCCCGATTGGACGATTCTCCTGCTCGCCAATTTGGGCGCGAAAACAGGGCGCTGCTTGATGCATGCGCACTCCGTTGTGATTTAAAATATATGTTAGCCTCCCAATCCGGCCGCCTTTTTGGCCTTGGTCCCACCCCTTCGTCATGTGTCGCCGCCCGATTGGACGATTCTCCTGCTCGCCAATTTGGGCGCGAAAACAGGGCGCTGCTTGACGCATGCGCACTCCGTTGTGATTTAAAATATATGTTAGCCTCCCAATCCGGCCGCCTTTTTGGCCTTGGTCCCACCCCTTCGCCATGTGGCGCCGCCCGATTGGACAGTTCTCCCGCAAGTCACAGGCTGAGACAGGTCAAATTGGGCGGGAAAGAAATAACTATTGGTTTTCCAGAAGCATTCTCTCCTGACATTTCGCCCAAATCTCTTACGCAACTTATCATTTAGCACTGGTATGTGACAGAATACGAATAATATAACATGCTAGTGGTGCATTATAGATATTGTGGTATATGATTAATATAGTACAATCTAAGAAATAATAATGGGTTTTCCAGAAGCATTCTCTCCTGACATTTCGCCCACATCTCTTACGCAACTTATCATTTAGCACTGGTATGTGACATAATACGAATAATATAACATGCTAGTGGTGCATTATAGATATTGTGGTATATGATTAACATAGTACAATCTAAGAAATAATAATGGGTTTCCAGAAGCATTCTCTCCTGACATTTCGCCCACATCTCTTATGCAACTTATCATTTAGCACTGGTATGTGACAGAATACGAATAATATAACATGCTAGTGGTGTATTATAGATATTGTGGTATATGATTAACATAGTACAATCTAAGAAATAATAATGGGTTTCCAGAAGCATTCTCTCCTGACATTTCGCCCACATCTCTTATGCAACTTATCACTTAGCACTGGTATGTGACAGAATACGAATAATATAACATGCTAGTGGTGTATTATAGACATTGTGGTATATGATTAACATAGTACAATCTAAGAAATAATAATGGGTTTTCCAGAAGCATTCTCTCCTGACATTTCGCCCACATCTCTTATGTAACTTATCATTTAGCACTGGTATGTGACATAATACGAATAATATAACATGCTAGTGGTGCATTATAGACATTGTGGTATATGATTAATATAGTACAATCTAAGAAATAACTATTGGTTTTCCAGAAGCATTCTCTCCTGACGTTTCACCCACATCTCTTACGCAACTTATCATTTAGCACTGGTATGTGACATAATACGAATAATATAACATGCTAGGGGTGTATTATAGACATTGTGGTATATGATTAATATAGTACAATCTAAGAAATAACTATTGGTTTTCCAGAAGCATTCTCTCCTGACGTTTCGCCCACATCTCTTACGCAACTTATCATTTAGCACTGGTATGTGACATAATACGAATAATATAACATGCTAGTGGTGCATTATAGATATTGTGGTATATGATTAATATAGTACAATCTAAGCAATAATAATGGGTTTTCCAGAAGCATTCTCTCCTGACATTTCGCCCACATCTCTTACGCAACTTATCATTTAGCACTGGTATGTGACATAATACGAATAATATAACATGCTAGTGGTGTATTATTCATATTGTGGTATATGATTAATATAGTACAATCTAAGAAATAATAATGGGTTTTCAAGAAGCATTCTCTCCTGACATTTCGCCCACATCTCTTATGCAACTTATCATTTAGCACTGGTATGTGACAGAATACGAATAATATAACATGCTAGTGGTGTATTATAGACATTGTGGTATATGATTAACATAGTACAATCTAAGAAATAATAATGGGTTTCCAGAAGCATTCTCTCCTGACATTTCGCCCACATCTCTTATGCAACTTATCATTTAGCACTGGTATGTGACAGAATACGAATAATATAACATGCTAGTGGTGTATTATAGATATTGTGGTATATGATTAATATAGTACAATCTAAGAAATAATAATGGGTTTCCAGAAGCATTCTCTCCTGACATTTCGCCCACATCTCTTATGCAACTTATCATTTAGCACTGGTATGTGACATAATACGAATAATATAACATGCTAGTGGTGTATTATAGATATTGTGGTATATGATTAATATAGTACAATCTAAGAAATAATAATGGGTTTCCAGAAGCATTCTCTCCTGACATTTCGCCCACATCTCTTATGCAACTTATCATTTAGCACTGGTATGTGACAGAATACGAATAATATAACATGCTAGTGGTGTATTATACATATTGTGGTATATGATTAATATAGTACAATCTAAGAAATAATAATTAGTTTTCCAGAAGCATTCTCTCCTGACATTTCGCCCACATCTCTTATGCAACTTATCATTTAGCACTGGTATGTGACAGAATACGAATAATATAACATGCTAGTGGTGTATTATACATATTGTGGTATATGATTAATATAGTACAATCTAAGAAATAATAATTAGTTTTCCAGAAGCATTCTCTCCTGACATTTCGCCCACATCTCTTATGCAACTTATCATTTAGCACTGGTATGTGACAGAATACGAATAATATAACATGCTAGTGGTGCATTATAGATATTGTGGTATATGATTAATATAGTACAATCTAAGAAATAATAATGGGTTTTCCAGAAGCATTCTCTCCTGACATTTCGCCCACATCTCTTATGCAACTTATCATTTAGCACTGGTATGTGACATAATACGAATAATATAACATGCTAGTGGTGTATTATAGACATTGTGGTATATGATTAACATAGTACAATCTAAGAAATAATAATGGGTTTTCCAGAAGCATTCTCTCCTGACATTTCGCCCACATCTCTTATGCAACTTATCATTTAGCACTGGTATGTGACAGAATACGAATAATATAACATGCTAGTGGTGTATTATAGATATTGTGGTATATGATTAATATAGTACAATGTAAGAAATAATAATTGGTTTTCCAGAAGCATTCTCTCCTGACATTTCGCCCACATCTCTTATGCAACTTATCATTTAGCACTAGTTATATTATGTAATACTAATAATATAATATACTAGGGGTGTATTATAGACATTGTGGTATATGATTAATATAGTACAATGTAAGAAATAATAATGGGTTTTCCAGAAGCATTCTCTCCTGACGTTTCGCCCACATCTCTTATGCAACTTATGATTTAGCACTAGTATGTGACATAATACTAATAATATAACATACTAGTGGTGTATTATAGATATTGTGGTATATTATTAATATAGTACAATCTAAGAAATAATAATGTGTTTTCCAGAAGCATTCTCTCCTGACGTTTCGCCCACATCTCTTATGCAACTTATGATTTAGCACTCGTATGTTACATAATACTAATAATATAATATACTAGTGGTGTATTATAGATATTGTGGTATATGATTAATATAGTACAATGTTAGAAATAATAATTGGTTTCCAGAAGCATTCTCTCCTGACGTTTCGCCCACAATGTAATTTTATTGGTATCTATTTTTATTTCTGAAATTTCCCACTCTCAGCTTATACTGGAGTTAATGATTTCCCAGTTATTTGTGGTGAAATTAAGTGCCTCGGCTTATATTCGGGTCGGCTTATACTCGAGTGTATACGGTAATGTAATTTTATTGCTATCTATTTTTATTTCTGATATTACCCACCCTCTGCTTATACTGGAGTCAATGATTTCCCAGTTTTTTTGTGGTAAAATTAGGTGCCTCGGTTCATATTTGGGTCGGCTTATATTCGAGTATATAGGGTATTTGAAGAATATTCCATGGAGAGGCCTTCCTCCTCCTCCTCCTCCTCCTCCTCCTCCTCCTCCCTCTCCATTGAGCGCAATGCGGGGAATTTTCCAGTCCGCCTGCAATGCGCGCCTTTCACCACTGGATGGAGACAAACACACACAGCGGGTTCTTCCCATTCACATTCTCTCCGCCTGCAATGCGCGCCTTTCACCACTGGATGGAGACAAACACACACAGCGGCTTCTTCCCCATTCACTCTCTCTCTGCCTGCAATGCGCGCCATTCACCACTGGATGGAGACAAACACACACAGCGGCTTCTTCCCCATTCATTCTCTCTCCGCCTGCAATGCGCGCCTTTCACCACTGGATGGAGACAAACACACACAGCTGCCTCCTGGCCATTCACTCTCTCTCCGCCTGCAATGCGCGCCTTTCACCACTGGATGGAGACAAACACACACACAGCGGCTCAAAAACCATTGACTACCCTTGCAGTTTCCACGCTGATTTCTTTCTATTGTAGTTTCAATGTAGTCACGAATAATGAATAATATAATAATAATAATATAATAGTAATAATATGATAATATATGTAGATATATAGATCTAGATATAGATATAGAAGATATAGATATATATAGATATAGAAGATAGAAGATATATAGATATAGATAGATAGATATAGAAGATAGAAGATATAGATATATAGATATAGATGATATAGATGATATAGATAGATAGATAAGATATATAGATCTAAATCTAGATATATAGATATAGAAGATATAGATATAGATATATAGTTATAGAAGATAGATAGATATAGATAGATAGATAGATATAGATAAGACACATAGATCTAGATATAGAAAGATATAGAAGATAGAAGATTATAGATCTAGATTGTTATTATGGTTGGTGGGTTCTTTGTCCGCAGAGGCCGGCCTTCCGTCCTCACTTGACCCTGCTCTTGGTGCTCTCGGAGCATTATTTGAAAAGTATTTTTACTACAAAGCTGAAACTGGGGAGGAGTAGTGCCCTGGACCGTGGGCTGATCGTGCCAAAATATCAAGGAGATGGGCTTTGTAGTTTTCTCGTAAAAAATACTTTTAAAAAAATACATTTAAAAATTCACAAAAACTCAGCCGGTGTGCCAATTTCTCCGAAACTTGGGCGGAGTAGTGCCCTGGACCATGGGCTGATCGTGCCCAAATTTCAAGGAGATGGGCTTTGTAGTTTTCTCGTAAAAAATACTTTTCAAAAAATACATTTAAAAATTCACAAAAACTCAGCTGATGTTCGAAACTCTCTGAAACTTGGGCGGAGTAGTGCCCTGGACCGTGGGCTGATCGTAACAAAATTTCAAGGAGATGGGCTTTGTAGTTTTCTGATAAGAAAAACCTTTAAAAAATACATTAAAAATTCGCAAAAAATCAACGGGTGCGCGAATCTCACCGAAACTAGGGCGGAGTAGTCCCCTAGCCCGTGGGGTGATCATGCTAAAAGTTCAAGGAGATGGGCTTTGTAGTTTTCTCGTAAAAAATACTTTTTGAAAAATACATTTAAGAATTCGCAAAAAATCATTTAAAAATTCGCAAAAAATCAGCGGGTGTGTGCATCCCTAGCGGAGCATTGGATGAACCAGCCTGGATGCAGAATACAGTAGAGTCTCACTTATCCAACATTTGCTTATCCAACATTCTGGATTATCCAATGCAGTCGACCTTTTAGTAGTCAATGCTTCTGTAGTCAATGTTTTCAATACATTGTGATGTTTTGGTGCTAAATTCGTAAATAGTCATTACTACATAGTATTACTGCATATTGAACTACTTTTTCTGTCAAATTTGTTGTAAAACGTGATGATTTGGTGATTAATTTGTAAAATCATAATGTAATTTGATGTTTAATAGGCTTTTCCTCAATCCCTCCTTATTATCCAACATATTCGCTTATCCAACATTCTGCCAGCCATTTATGTTTGATTAAGTGAGACTCTACCGTAATAATATTGGACCTCCGAGGAGGCCTTCCATGGTTGTGGCCGAAACATCAGGAGAGAATGCTTCACGCTTGCCTCCAACATGCACGAGTTCTTTCTTCCTCCCACCCTGGACATCATCCCACAGATAGATAATAAACCCCTCTTGCCTGGTTTCCAACAGACCTCACGACCTCTGAGGATGCCTGTCAGTAATGTGGGCGAAACGTCAGGAGAGAGTGCTTTTTGGATGGCCTTCTATCAGGAGGACTTTGATGGTGTCCTTCCAGTCAGGCAGACTGGGGTTGGACTCGATGGGCTTTGGGGCCCCTTCCAACTCTAAAATTCTATGACAGGCTGGATGTCCACCTGTCGGGAGGGCCTTGATGGTGTCCTTCCGGCCTGGCAGACTGGGGTTGCACTCGATGGCCTCCGGGGTCCCTCCCAAATGTAGGATTCTTTGCCTCTAAAGCCTTACTTCTCCATAGACCTAATTATAGCCATGCCTTCCTACCTAAATCATCATAATAATCATAGTAGTTGTTGTAATACATGACCTGCCTCTCCTTCCATCTCAACGGCTAGAGCTGAACTGCATACATAGCCTTTGGGAACTCTTCCAACCACTGTATAGTAGAGTCTCACTTATACAAGCCTCTGGGTTATCCAACACATTTTTGTAGTCCATGTTTTCAATATATATATATAGGTGCTAAATTCATAAATACAGTAATTACAACATAACATTACTGCGTATTGAACTGCTTTTTCTGTCAAATTTGTTGTATCACGTGATGTTTTGGTGCTTAATTTGTAAAACCATAACCTAATTTGATGTTTAATAGGCTTTTCCTTAATCCCTCCTTATTATCCAAGATATCCAACAGAGAGAGAGAGAGAGAGAGAGAGAGAGAGAGAGAGAGCAAACCCACTGCACATGCCCGGGGGGGGGGGGGGGTCTCAAAGCTTTGGGAAAGGACCACTGCCGCTTGTAAAACAAGGGCCTTTATTTATTGATTAACTAGCTTGGGGACCCGGCAGTGCCCGGGTCATTTGAGAATGGTATTATTTGTCTGTCAATGTTATGTATTCTGTTTGGAGTGGGTGTGAACTACAATTCCCAGAATCGTGGCTCCATCCTCCCCAAACCCTGCCAGTATGAAAAGGTGGCCATTGTGGGTCCAGAACTGTCCTTGGCTGGTCATCGCCCGGCTGCAGTGCTCTCTGGATGGGGTGAACGACTACAACTCCCAGAGTCCCGGGGCAATTGTCCCGAAACATCCGTCAGTATCCATAGAAGGCTATGTTGAGTCTATGTGCCAAGTGTGGTCCATATCCGTCATTGGCTGGGGTCAGTGCTCTTTAGATGCAGGTGAACTACAACTCCCAAAATCAAGGCCCATTCCCACAAACTCCTGCAGTATGTTCTGTTGGTCATGAGGCTTCTCTGTGTGAAGTTTGGTCCCTGTTCATTGTCGGTGGGGGTCACTGTTTCTCTGGATGCAGGTGACCTATAACTCCCTTTCCCCCAAACTTGTCCAATATGTTCTGAACTGGCTGACTGAAAGGTCGGCGGTTTGAATCCGGGGAGCGGGGTGAGCTCCCACTGTTAGCTCCAGCTTGTGCCAACCCAGCATTCCGAAAACATGCCAATGTGAGTAGATGAATAGGTGCTGCAGGTACCTATTTGACTCCAGGGAGCAGGGTGAGCTCCCGCTGTTAGCCTCAGCTTCTGCAACCCTAGCATTCCGAAAACATGCAAATGTGGGTAGATGAATAGGTACTGCAGGTACCTATTCGAATCCGGGGAGCAGGGTGAGCTCCCGCTGTTAGCCCCAGCTTCTGCAACCCTAGCATTCCGAAAACATGCAAATGTGAGTAGATGAATAGGGGTCTTTATACTGAAAATAGTGTTTGAATAGCAGGCTTTTCAGAGGTGGTTTCTAACCGATAACTGCTGCTTGAAAATAAACCTTACAAGATAACTGGACTCTGTTGGGTCGTGAGGCTTTCCATCCGGCGGTGGTACTTGAGGCATAAGTTCCAGTGAATCATTTGAGTCACATAGTTGTGCCTCTGTTTGTAGTCTGTCTGTGCGATTTTCTTACAGCAGCTGAGGATATGATCCATGGTTTTGTCGGTTTCCTTGCAGAGTCTGCATTTTGGGTCATCAGCTGATTTTTCAATCTTGGCCTGAATTGCCTTTGTTCTGATGGCTTGCTCCTGGGCTGCAAGGATCAGGCCTTCTGTCTCCTTCTTCAGGGTCCCATTCGTGAGCCAGAGCCAGGTCTTCTCCTTATCAGCTTATTATTATTATTGTTGTTGTTTTTATTCCTGCTCATGGCCTTTGCTCACCTCTGTGGCAGGGTTAAAGCCTCCTCTAGGGAAAGCAGTTTCAGAGGAATGCTACTTTTTGGGAGAAACAAGGCAACCTTTTTCGAGCGTGCCCCCACCCCAAGCTTGATTCATGAGGAAGTCCTGCTCCCCCTTATTCTATTCTGCCTTGGCCAGACCACTTTACCTGGAATCACACTGCGTCCCATTCTGGGCACCGCAGTTGAAGGGAGATGTTGACAAGCTGGAATGCGTCCAGAGGAGGGCGACTAAAAGGATCAAAGGTCTGGAGAACAAGCCCTATGAGGAGAGGCTTAAAGAACTGGGCATGTTTAGCCTGCAGAAGGGAAGGCGGAGAGGAGACAGGATGAGAGCCATGTACAAATATGTGAAGGGAAGTCCTAGGGAGGAGGGAGCAAGTCTTGGAGACTAGGACGCAATGGAACAAGGGCTTCAAAGGACAGGAAAGGAAGGAGATTCCACCTGAACATCAGGAAGAACTTCCTCAATGTGAGAAGGGCTATTCAGCAGTGGAACTCTCTGCCCCAAGGGACTGTGGTGGAGGCTCCTTCTTTGGAGGCTTTTAAGCAGAGGCTGGATGGCCATCTGCCGGGGGTGCTTTGAACGCGATTTCCTGCTTCTTGGCAGAATGGGGTTGGACTGGATGGCCCAAGAGGTCTCTTCCGACTCTACGATTCTATGATTCTATGAGATTGATGGGTGAACAGAAGCAGGTTCATGACAAATGCCATTTATGACCTCAATGTGCAATCTACCACCAAAAAATCACTGTGTGTGTTTTTGCGTGTGAGCTTGTGGCAGTGGACAATAAATGGCAAAGGCACTTCATGATAGACAATGAAGGCAGGAGGGAGGTGCTCTTTGGAGCTGGTTCAAATGGAAATAGGTTCTTCAGAAACTAATTCACAAAGCGATTCAAGGTTGATTCGGAACATTATATGCTATTCTGCTCTCCATCAGAATTTCTTTTGGTTACATGGCTCTTGGGTGTGGGTTCTGGATATCCTGGTATATGTATAATGGATTAGGGTTACATACAGTAGAGTCTCACTTATCCATCCTAAACGGATGTTGGATAAACGAATATCTTGGATAATAAGGAGGGATTAAGGAATAGACTATTAAACATTAAATCACATTATGATTTCACAAATTAAGCACCAAAGCATCATGTTTTACAACAAATTGACAGAAAAAGCAGTTCAATACACAGTAACGTTATGTAGGAATTATTGTACTTACGAATTTAGCACCAAAACTTTGCAATATATTGAAAACATTGACTACAAAAACATCGACTACTAACAGGGCGACTGCGTTGGATAATACAGAACGTTGGATAAGTGGAAGTTATCCATTGCCTGGTTCTTTTGACAGTTACAATTGTGGAAGTGATATATATTTGTAGCACACATATGCTTTCTTGGCTTCAAGCTTTTACTAATTTTAACAGCTTATTTCAGTGACAGGAATCCTTGTTAAGACAACCAGAAAGCCAATCTTCTCAACTTACAAGCCATGACCCAGGTGAAGCGGTTCGATGGTGAAGCGGAGAGATGGGCCGAAACTAACAAAATGAAGGTCAAGAGGGACAAATGCAAGATACTTCACTTCGGCAGAAAAAATGGAAATCAAAGATACAGAATGGGAGACGATGCCTAGCTTGACAGCAGTACATGTGAAAAAGATCTTGGAGTCCTCGTGGACAACAAGTTAAACATGAGCCAGCAATGTGATGCGGCAGCTAAAAAAGCCAATGGGATTCTGGCCTGCATCAATAGGGGAATAGCGTCTAGATCCAGGGAAGTCCTGCTCCCCATTCTCTATTCTGCCTTGGTCAGACCACACCTGGAATCACACTGTGTCCAATTCTGGGCACCGCAGTTGAAGGGAGATGTTGACAAGCTGGAGAGCGTCCAGAGGAGGGCGGCTAAAATGATTAAGGGTCTGGAGAACAAGCCCTATGAGGAGCGGCTTAAAGAGCTGGGCATGTTTAGCCTGCAGAAGAGAAGGCTGAGAGGAGACATGATAGCCATGTACAAATACGTGAAGGGAAGTCCTAGGGAGGAGGGAGGGAGCTTGTTTTCTGCTGCCCTGCAGACTAGGACGCAATGGAACAATGGCTTCAAACTACAGGAAAGGAGATTCCACCTGAACATCAGGAAGAACTTCCTCACTGTGAGAAGGGCTGTTCAGCAGTGGAACTCTCTGCCCCGGGCCGTGGTGGAGGCTCCTTCTTTGGAGGCTTTTAAGCAGAGGCTGGATGGCCATCTGTCGGGGGTGCTTTGAATGCGATTTCCTGCTTCTTAGCAGGGGGTTGGACTGGATGGCCCATGAGGTCTCTTCCAACTCTACTATTCTATGATTCTATAATAGAGAATAAATCTATGGCAGTCGGTTGGCCATTTTTAGGTGGATGAAGTCTGAAATGCACGTGAAATGAAATGTGGATTCAGATGCAGCTTTTGTTTTGGTAACAGCTACTGAGTTTATATTATGTCTAAGATAAATTTAAAGACAACTGGATTTTTTTCCCATCACAACCACTGATATAATGAGCAAGTCGGATGTCTGCAGCTGTGAAAAGAAGAAAGAATCTTTCAGATAAAGGATCAGGTAAACAGAAAAGTCAGTGTGGGTTGGATGTTGTCCAAGAAGTGACTTTCTCAACCTCTGCTGAAAACAATCTCTCCCATCTCTCTGGTCTGCTTCATCCCCGGCCCCCTCCCCACCACCTTGGAGGCACCTGGTGAATCTCAGCCCTGATGTGACGCATCCACGTTTGGTGAGGAAAAGATGCTCCCTCAGACCAGAGAATGGCCATGTGTGGGTGTGGGCTGGGGGTGCTCTTTATGGAGCCTTGGGTGCTGTGGAGAAGGGGAGGAAGTGTAAAAGAACGTGGTCTGCATGTCCCCGACAACGCCTGAGCCAAAGTTTGTGTGTGACAAGGAGAAGAGCCTCTACTCCCTCGGTAGGAGCCCACTTCCGTCCAAGTAATACAGGCAACCGTACTACTACTTATTTATGTTTTTTGGCAAGGGCAACACTTTGGTCCTCCAGGTGTTTTGGACGTCAGCTTGTTGTCGACCGCGTTTCTAGGGGATCGGGCCCCTTAAGGAGAGAGCCGATCCGGTCCTGAGAGAACGGACCTTGGCGGAGCCAATAGGAGAATATGAGCCGCAATACAACCTGGAGCCGAAATGAAGAAGGTCCGCCAAAGTTGAAGGAAAATCCGCCAAGGAGTCTTTATTGAGCGATTCAGCTGAAAAGGACACTAGTAGCGATCATTCAGTCTACTAGCGTATCATATGTTTCAAATAAAGCCATATTTATACAATGTTTCGGTCTGACAGCCCTTTGAATTTCCCGCCCCGCTCCCCCGCCTATCTGATCGCGGATAGGCTAGAAGGTTGAACGAGGCGGGCTTTCGTTTCCCGCCTTGCTCTGTTGGCCCAATAGGGAGCTGCTTTTTGTCCCCACTCGAGCCAATCAGGAAGGAGAAGGCGGGAGTTATTGAAACAATGAAGTGACAGGGCAGGAAATATCAGATTAGTCCTTGCCCGGCCGATTTCTAAAGGGATTAATGACAGTCATCAGGGGTCCCTGTCATGTACACTGATTTCAGATATGCCTTAAGGTGTCAGGGGGAAGTAAGGATGGGTGGCAATGGGCGCAGCAGGGCGTCTTCCTGAGACGTCCTGGTTTTCCCTTTGGAGGAGATATGACAATGTTTGCCTTGGGGGCGAATCACCTTTAGGACTCAAGCCTTATATTGTCCATGCAATCTGAATTAGATTGGGTTAAACTGTGGCAGATTATCCTTTTGTTTTGGGGAAGGTAAACCTGGGTCATAGGAGCTGGGGTTCATGTTGGGGTCAAAATATTTCCCATTTGATTTCATGATTTGACAATTATATGAAATAAAATGAAAAATAAAATAAAGTTGGAACATAAACCCAGCTGGGAAAAACACATATTTTCCGGGGATCCCAAAGAGTACAAATACATATAGGCAGATAGATAGATTTCAAGGAAATAAGGGAGAATCCATAAAGGTGGGTTACATTGCATAAAGGGGAATCATGAATGATATAAACAATTGAAAACATTTGATAAGAACGAAGTTCACAACATCTGGGGAACCCAAATATGGAAATTCATAAAAGTGGAGTTTTAGCAGCATGATTTCACAATTCATGGAGTTGTTATCTCTTGCCTCAGAGTGCAGGGATAATCCACAGTAAACTCCAGTAAAAAGTCTCAATCACCTTCTACTATAAATATATGGAATATAGAACATAAAGTCTTGATTTTTGAACTATCTTTTACAAAGTCCTGGGGGGGGGGTGGTCACCTCGATCACAAGCTCCCACCATTCCTGGTAAACTGGCTGGGACTTCTGGGTGTTGAAGTCCCAAACATCTGGTGGACCAAAGGATGAGAACCACTGGTCCAAGGTATGATCCATAGAAGCCAACATAACTAAACTGAGGCTGTAGTGTTCAGATGTTATCACTGGTGCATGTTTTGTCCATCGATGTACTGGATATTGTTACTGTTTTATTTGATATTTCTGTGAGCCGGCCCGAGTCCCCTCATATCTATATGAACCAAATAAATAAATAATAAATATAGTACTGTGGACACATCAGGAGACAATGCGGCTCATTGGAAAGATGATAATTCTCAATATGGTGGAGGGAAGAAGGAAAACAAGGTCACATTAGGAACATCATGTTCTCCTGCAGCGGGTCATATAACTAAAATGCAACTTGATGGCAAATGTATTTATTTATTTATCTGCCATGTTTATATCCTGTCCTCCTCACCCCGAAGGGTGGAATATAAATATGGCCAATAAACAAACAAACAAATTAATAAATAGCAACAAGACTACTCCATAATGAACTTTTCAGCACCAAGCAATCCTTCGAAGGAAACACAACATCAACGATACGAAATCATCCTAGATTTAGGCCATGGCTGGATTTTGAATTGTTGTTGTTTATTCATTCATGGCCTCCTGGGCCATCCCAGGGCAGAGCTCCTTCAAGGCGGATCCCATCACCCACCCACCCACTCACCCTTGGCCGGCCCCTCTTCCTTCCCCCTCCCCTTTCCCCCAGCATCATGGGTCCTGTTCTTCTCCAAGCCCTCCTGTCTTCCCAAAGCATTTCCTCTTGGCCTCTCATATCCGTCCCTCCCCTTCCGTGAGCAGCCCCTGGGCATGATCTCCTGGAGGATGGCCTGGTGGGGTCTTCTTGTGGCCCAAGGCCCTCCCAGAGGGTTCCTTCCCTCTTCCTTCCCCCTCCCCTTTCCCCCAGCATCATGGGTCCTGTTCTTCTCCAAGCCCTCCTGTCTTCCCAAAGCATTTCCTCTTGGCCTCTCATATCCGTCCCTCCCCTTCCCTGAGCAGCCCCTGGGCATGATCTCCTGGAGGATGGCCTGGTGGGGTCTTCTTGTGGCCCAAGGCCCTCCCAGAGGGTTCCTTCCCTCTTCCTTCCCCCTCCCCTTTCCCCCAGCATCATGGGTCCTGTTCTTCTCCAAGCCCTCCTGTCTTCCCAAAGCATTTCCTCTTGGCCTCTCATATCCGTCCCTCCCCTTCCCTGAGCAGCCCCTGGGCATGATCTCCTGGAGGATGGCCTGGTGGGGTCTTCTTGTGGCCCAAGGCCCTCCCAGAGGGTTCCTTCCCTCTTCCTTCCCCCTCCCCTTTCCCCCAGCATCATGGGTCCTGGATGGCCATCTGTTGGGAGGGCTTGGATTATGGATTCCTGCCTGGCAGAACGGGGTTGGAATGGATGGCCCTTGGGAGAGTCTTCCAGCTCTAGGAGATTTTGATGGTATAGCCTCAAAATATATAAAAGATAATACGGAGGGATTATTTAAAAAAGGCTATTTAACAAAAAATTACATTATGATTCTACAAATTAAGCACCAAAACATCACGTTTCACAAGAAATTGACAGAAAAAGCAGTTTAATACACAGTAATGTTATGTTGGGGGCCTCTGGTGGTACAGTGTGTTAAAGCACTGAGCTGCTGAACTTGCGGACCGAAAGGTCGCAGGTTCGAATCCGGGGAGCAGAGTGAGCGCCCGCCGTTAGCTCCAGCTTCTGCCAACCTAGCAGTTTGAAAACATGCAAATGCAAGTAGATCAATAGGTACTGCTCCGGCGGGAAGGTAACAGCGCTCCATGCAGTCATGCCAGTGGCCACATGACCTTGGAGGTGTCTAAGGACAATGCCGGCTCTTTGACTTAGAGATGGAGATGAGCACCAACCCTCAGAGTCGGACACGACTGGACTTAAAGTCAGGGGAAAACCTTTACCTTTACTAGACCAATTTATCCATGAACCCATTAATGTCTATGGGGCCGGATGGTCATCTGTCAGGAGGGCTTGGGATGTGTATTGGACTGGATGTCCCTTCGAGTCTCTTCCGCCTCTAGGAAACTTTGATTCTGTTGCCCTATTTCTCCATGAACCTGCCAGTGCTGGGTGGTCATCCGTCGGGAGGGCTTGGACTGTGTCTTCCTGCCTGGCAGAACGGGGTTGGGCTAGATGGCCCTTGGGAGTGCCTTCCAACTGGAGGAGACGTGGATTCAGTTTCCCCATGAACCTGCCAGTGCCCATCTGTCGGGAGGGCTTGGACTGTGTCTTCCTGCCTGGCAGAACGGGGTTGGGCTAGATGGCCCTTGGGAGTGCCTTCCAACTGGAGGAGACGTGGATTCAGTTTCCCCATGAACCTGCCAGTGCCCATCTGTCGGGAGGGCTTGGACTGTGTCTTCCTGCCTGGCAGAGCCATGGGGCTGGACTGGATGTCCCTTGGGGTCCCATTTCTAGGGCTGTCGAGCTCGGAGAGAAAGGGGCAAAGTCTCTTTTTCGAGAGCTCACTTGGAAGAGAAGGATCTTTCGGGCCAGAAAGAGGAAGCGGGGGGGGGGGGGGGCACGCGGGGGGAGGGGCGGGCCGAGGGGCGGGGTCCGCGCTCCCTCCTCCCTCCCTCCCTCCCTCCGGGATCGGGGCCAACGCCGAGGCCCGCCCCAGACTTGTTTTCGGGCCCCGAACGGAGCCGCAAAGGACGGAAGGACGGAAGGGAGGAAGGGAGGGAGGACGGGGCGAGGAGAGCGGGGGCCCCGCTGCCGCCGCCGCCGCCATGGTCTCCCTGGGAGCAGAGCCGCGCTGAGCGGGAGCGCGCCCTCGCCTCGCCGGGAGGGACACGGAGGCCGCCGAGGAAGAGGAGCCGCGCAGGACCCGCCGGTGAGTGAGTGGGTGAGTGAGTGAGTGAGTGAGTGCGCGGGGAGCCCGCGTGGAGCCCGTCCCTGCCCCTGCGCCCCAAGCGCCTCCCTCGCCCCAGGCTCCCCAAGACGTGCCCAAAACTCTCCGTGGCTCCCCAAAGCTGCCCAAAGCTCTCCGAGGATCCCCGAAGCTTCTCCGTGCGCCCAGGGCTCCCTAAAGCGCCCCCGAGGTTCCCCAAAGCTCCCTAAAGCTGTCCAAAGCTCTACAGAACTTCTCTGTGCACCCAAGCCGTGCCCGAAGCTCTCTAATGCTCCCCAAACCTCTCCAACACATTTCCCTGCGACCAGGGTTTCCGAAGCCCTGCCAAAAGCTTTCGAAGGCTCCCCAAAGTTGCCCAAAGTGTCTCCGTGGGCGCCCAAGCTCTGCCCAAGCTCCCCAAGGCTCCCCGAAGCATCTCCGTGCACCCAGGGCTCCCTAAAGCACCCCCGAGGTTCCCCAAAGCTCCCTAAAGCTGGCCAAGGCTCTCCAGAGCTCTCTGTGCGCCCAAGCCGTGCCCAAAGCCCCCCAAGGCTCCCCGAACCCTTTCCAAGGCTCCCTAAAGCTTCCCAAAGCTCTCCGAGGATCCCCGAAGCTTCTCCGTGCGCCCAAGGCTCCCCAAGCTGTTCCCAAAACTCTCTGTGGCTCCTCAAAGCTGCCCAAAGCTCTCCGAGGATCCCCGAAGCGTCTCCATGCGCCCAAGCCGTGCCCGAAGCTCTCTAATGCTCCCCAAACCTCTCCAACACATTTCCCTGCGCCCAGGGTTTCCGAAGCCCTGCCAAAAGGGTTGTATGTATTCCGGGCTGTATGGCCATGTTCCAGAAGTATTCTCTCCTGAGGCAAGGAAGGTTAATCTATATCTGTGGGAGGTCCAGGGTGTGAGAAGAGTTCTTTGTCAGTTGGAATGTTGTGTGAATGTTGTGAACCTGGACACAGTATATTATTTGAGAACACAGAAATGCTCAACCACTCCAACAACTATCATGCCAGACTACACAGAGAAGCCACTGAAATCCACAAGCATGTGGACAACGTCATCAGAAAGGAGGAAACCATGAAAATGAACAAAACCTGGCTCCCAGTATTAAAAAACTCAAAAATAAAAACAGTAGATGGGAAGCAACACTCTGAGGGCAGAGGAGCTCCAGGGATGACTAATGACTCTGAACAAAAGATGCCCCCCAGGCAAGAGACGAACCTTTCCAATGCTAATTAGAGTGATTAACTGCAACATTCACGCAACATTCCAACTGACAAAGAACTCTTCCGCACACCCTGGACTTCCCACAGATATATATTAACCTTCCTTGCCTAGTTTCTCCATGCCTCACAGCCTCTGAGGATGCCTGCCATAGATGTGGGCGAAACGTCAGGAGAGAATACTTCTGGAACATGGCCATACAGCCCGGAATACATACAACAACCATCTTTATTAATGACTTGGATGAAGGTTTAGAGGGCCTGCTTCTTATCAAGTTTGCAGGTGGGACCAAATCAGGAGGGAGGGCTAAGACTCCAAAGGACACAAAATGCCCTTAACAGGTTAGAGAGAGGCTTGGTCAAAGCTAACAAAATGAATTTCAGCAACAGCAAATGTAGGATGCTACACTTAGGCAGAAAAAAAAAGGAAATGCGAAGATACAGGATGGGTGATGCCTGGCTCCACAACAATACGCATGGAAAAGATCTTGGAGTCTTCGCAGACAAGTTGAACATGAGCCAAGAGTGTGATGTGGGAGGATAGTGTCGAGATCGAGGGAAGTCGTGGTGCTTCTCTCTTCTGCTTTGGCCAGACCTCTTTACCTGGAAGGCCGTGTCCAATTCTGGGCACCAGAGTTTAAGAGAGAGATTGACAAGCTGGAAGGTGTCCAGAGGAGGGTGACTAACATGATCAAATGTCTGGAGACCATGAATCCCCACGAGGAGCGTCTGAAAGAACTGGGCATGTTTAGCCTGCACAAGAGAAGGTTGAGAGGAGCCATGAGAGCCATGTATCAATATGTGAAAGGGTGTCAGAAGGAGGAGGGAGCAGGCTTGTTTTCTGCTGCCCTGGAGACTAGGACTCACCTGAATATTAGGAAGTACTTCCTGACTGTGTGAAGAGCTGTTCAGCAGTGGAACTCTCTGCCTCGGAGTCCGGTGGAAGCTCCTTCCATGGAAGCTTTTAAACAGAGGCTGGATGGCCATCTGTCAGGGGGCTTTGATTGTGCTTTTCCTGCATGGCAGGGGGTTGGACTAGATGGCCCATGTGGTCTCTTCCATTTCTGTTATTCCACGAGTCTATCCTTTCGCCCACCAAATGCAAGGCCTTCCATGGTGCTCTCTCCAGGTTTTCCCTGGACCCCATTCCTGCCCCAAAGGAAGCTCTTCCTCTGTCCCACCCATCTCACCCCACTACAAGGACCATCTAAATGCCCTCAAGCTACGTATGAGGATTTAGGTAACTTGGATCCTCAGCGGAAACAATCCCCACACATATCTCAGCACCTTCATCACGGAAAGGCTCCTTCTCATCCCTTAGCAGCAAGATATTATTCATTCCTCTTGTGACACTTGCAGAATTTCTATCGCGCTTGAACTGCTGCGGCTACTTTTTCTGGCATCCTCAGATTTGCAGAATTCAAAGCCATTGCAGTATTAGTCTGGAATACCAGGATGCAAAGGGATTTGTGTAACTCTGTAGAGATGAAAATCAGAACAAAGTTAGGAGCAGAAGCTTGAGTGTGTCTACAATGTACAATTGATGCAGTTTCACACCACTTTAACTGCCATGGCTCATTGCAGCACATTCCTGGGAGCATTAGTTTCTTTTGCAGAGAATGCTGAGCGTATCGTAAAACTACATCTCCCATCCATTGGGTTTTGTGGTCAAGCGAGATTTGAATTCCAGAGGTACAGCCCAATGCTCAAAACACTAATATTTTTGTTCAAAACTCAAGCCTTTTTCCACCAGCGGTGTGCCATTAAAGCTCAAAGGGCTCTTTGCAAAAAGATCTTAGTCAGTAAGGGATTTTTGGATGAATTGGCAGACCATAGATAGACTGAAGAGTATACGCTCCAGCTTGGATAGTGTTGCAGAAGACAAAGCTGGTTTGTCTGTTTTGGTACAAGCCTTGCATTGGCTGCAAAGAATTGGCATCAGCTCAATAAACCTGGGTTTGTTTATGGTCACAGGCAAACCCTGCAGAAAGGCAACTGTTTGCTTTCATTTGCCTCTCCAAGGATAGAATGTTTAAACCTCTGATACATCTTGCAATATTTTTTTCCAGTTGTTGCAAACCATTAAGTATCCATCCCATGAATTTGGTGTGTCTGTCTAAAACAAATTGAGAAGGGGTGAGATTCCCTACATCATTGGACAAAAGGAGTCTAAACCTTTACAGCATTCTCCATTATGCCGTTTTAGTTTTGAGGCTTCTGAGTTTGCCAAAAGACAGGCTGTAATATATCCAACCTGGAGTGCTAACTCCTACATTGTGATCTTAACATTTCTCAGCAAGAGGTGACATTTACAGCGCGTGCCGGGCGTACGTGTGCCGGGAATTAAGTTCTGCCAGAGTTTAGAGGGAGCTGATTTCTTCTTTTTTCTCAACGTGTTTGCCAAAGACTTCCAAGGGGGGCGTCGGCCTCTGACGGGCGCATCTGCACTGTAGAATTAATGCAGTTTGACATCACTTGAACTAATTGTGGCTCAGTGCTAGGACATGCTGGGAGTTGTAGTTTTTATTAGGTTGCTTGCCATCTCTGCCAAATAATGAAAGGACCTTGAAAACTTAAACTCCCAGGAGTCCATAACCATGGGTCATGGCAGTTCAAGGCCTATGGTTTGCATATTTGTATATTTTAAATTGTGTGGTCATACTTTTAATGTACCGTATATACTCGAGTATAAGCCGACCCGAATATAAGCCGAGGCACCTAATTTTACCACAAAAAAACTGGGAAAACATTGACTCCAGTATAAGCTGAGGGTGGTAAAATTCAAAAATAAAAATAGATACCTATAAAATTACATTAATTGAGGCATCAGTAGGTTAAATACTGTTTTCAGTGTTTTATTGTACAATGTTTTATGCTGATTTTATATTGGAAACCGCCCTGAGTCCCTTTCGGGAGAGAGGGCAGTATACAAATAAACTTTTACTTACTTACTTAAATGTTTTTGAGTATTTACATAAAGCTCAAATTTAAGATAAGACTGCCCAACTCTGATCAAATCATTATTCTCATCTTCTTCAATGTAAATGTGCTTATGTATCCTTTTAATAATAATAGAGTAAAATAATACATGTAATAATAACAATAGAGTAAAATAATACAAGTAATAAATAGAGTAAAATAATAAATGCAATAATAAGATCAGAGTGAAATAATAAATGTATTATTAATAATAATAAAATATAGTAAAATAAATGTAATAGTAGCAACAATAATAGAGAAAAATAATAAATGTAATAATACCAATAATAATAGAGAAAAAATAATAAATGTACCATATATTCTCGAGTATAAGCCGACCCAAATATAAGCCAACCAGGACCCTCACCCGAGTATAAGCCGAGGGGGGCTTTTTCAGTCTTAAAAAGAGGGCTGAAAAACTAGGCTTATACTCGAGTATATACAGTAAGCTGCTCTGAGTCTCCTTCGGGACAGAGAAAGTGAGGTATAAATACACATAATAATAATAATAATAATAATAATAATAATAATAATAATAATATAACAACAACAACAACGGATTGATTTTACAGTGTAGATGCATCCTTGTACACATTCAAGGACCAAAGGACTCCTTCCTCAGAAACAATGAAGATTTATCTATCTATCCATCTATCTCTATTTATCGGTCTGTCTATCTGCTGGCTGAAAACCAGGAACTTATGGGATAGAAAAACTTTTTTTGTTCCTGGTTTGAAAGTGTTATTTCTTGTTTAATCTTACAGTACTTAATTGAATGGCCTCCCTCAGGGGAGTGTGCTTGCTCCATCAATGTTTACACATTTACACAAATGACGAGCCACTTCCAGAAGGGACAGAGAGTTTAATCTACGTTGATGATTGTGCCATCACCGCTCAAGCAGGGAGCTCTGAAATGGTTGAACAGAAGCTCTCCGAAGCTATAGGTGCTCTTACTGCCTATGACAGAAAACTAGCTGATTCTTAATCCATCTAAAATGCAGACGTGTGCTTTTCACCTTCAGAACAGACAAGCATCTCAAGCTCTGAGGATGACCAAGAAAGGAATCCCATGGGAGCAATGCAGCACAACACACCTGGGAGTTACTCTGGACCGTGCTCTGGCTTACAAGAAGCAGTGCTTGGATATCAAGCAAAAAATGGGCGCTAGAAATAATATCATGTGAAAGCAGACTGGCACAACCTGAGGGCCACAACCACACAGTGAAGACATCTGCCCTTGCGCTTGGCTACTCTGCTGCTGTCAAGATAAATGTGTCCAGATGAAGGAGCATCAAGCCAACCATTGTCAGGCCCGCCTTCCACCTGGAACATGATGTTCTCACTGCAAAAGAACATGCGGATCCAGAATAGGCTTCTACAGTCACCTACGGACACACCGCCAAGACCCTGCACTTGGAAGGCAATCATACTCGACCACGAGTGATAGCAGATGATGATGATGATGATAACAATAATAATTCATGGATCTGGGCATCTACAGAAGTCCTGGGACCAAACCCAAGTGGATTCCAAGGGGTCATTGGTTAAAATATTTATAACCAGCTCACTATCCATGGATGCCGGGGCAGCGGGTGATAAAATCTATTTGGAAACATCAGCAACACTAAGAACGATGTTCAAAGCGGGCCTGCGCATCGATCCCGGATCCTCTCCTGACTGTGCTCTGGGACAAAGCGATGAAGCGCCGAATCCTTAGGATGAAACAAAGCCGGAATCATTATTTAACTCGCAGGGTGTTATTACTTTTGCCAAAAACTCAGCACCGCTGGGCCGTAAGTGATCATTATCCCCTCCGGCTCAGCGGTTCCACTCAGCAAGGCTGGCCTTTTCCGTAATTACAGCCTCCGAAGTGTGTGTCCCGAGGCTCCCTTCCCTTCCACCCCACCCCACAGTTTCATCTTCTCTGCAAAGTTTACGGCGAGGACACCTCGAACCCGAGGCTGGTTTCCTCCGCTTTCCGCCTCCAAAGCTTCCTTGGTCGCTTTATTTTTTTTCCAACTAAGAAAAGCAGGATGTGTTCTATTTTTAGCTCCCCAAAGTCCATCACAATCGAAGGTGAGTGGGCGTCAGAGCAGGCGCTGGCCTTTTGTCGTCTCCCCCTCCCTCCCCCCCAAAAAAAACCCTCTTGCTTTTTGGTGCTTTTTCCAAAGCTTTGATGCTGAACCTCAGCGCCGTCTCCGCATTTCCCTCTTTCCACAAAGGCTGTTTTTGTTGTGTGTGTGTGTGTGTGGGGGGGGGGGGGTGATGCGTGATGTGTTCTGGATTCCTGTGTTTTATTATGGCTACAAAAAATGTGTGTGGCATTTCGCTTCTTCATTTGTTTCCATCCCCAAAACTGATTTGAGCAGGATTCTTTAGACTGTTAGAGCGCTGGGTCGCTGTGAGTTTTCCGGGCTGCCTGGCCATGTTCCAGAAGCATTCTCTCCTTAAGTTTCACCCACATCTATGGCAGGGATCCTCAGGGGTTGTGAGCGCTGTCTCTTTTTGTCCTCAAAACATCTTCATGAGAAAATCTTAACAGCCGCTTTGCTGGAAGATCTAATGGCAATGATTGAGAGGTGAAGTTAATTGAAAAACTGTGGAACGGTTTTGCATTCGGAGTGCATCCACACTGTCTAATGAAGGCAGTTTGACACCCCTTATGCTTATTTCATAGAATCCTAGAGTTGGAAGAGACCTCACAGGCCCTCCAGTCCAACCCCTTTCTGCCAAGAAGCAGGAACATTGCATTCAAAGCTCTCCCGACAGATGGCCACCCAGCCTCTGTTTCAAAGCCTCCACCACACTCCGCAGCAGAGAGTTCCACTGCTGAACAGCTCTCACAGTGAGGAAGTTCTTCCTGAGGTTCAGGTGGAATCTCCTTTCCTGTAGTTTGAAGCCATTGCTTCCTAATCTCCAGGGCATCAGAAAGGAAGCTTGCTCCCTCTTCCATATGACTTCCCCTCTGTCACATCTTGATCCATGGCCTTCATCATGTCTCCTCTCTCTCAGCCTTCTCTTCTGCAGGCTAAACATGCCCGGTTCTTTAAGCCGCTCCTCATAGGGATTCTTGTTCTCCGGACCTTTGATCCTTTGAGTCTCCCTCTTCCTCTGGACACATTGCAGCTTGTCGACATCTCCTTTAAATTGCGTTGGCTGGAACTGGACACAGTGTGATTCCAGATGGTGTGGTCCGAACAAGGCAGAAGAGAAGAGAGCATGGGGAGCAGGACTTCCATCCCTGGATCTCGGCACCATATTCGGCTGGAGTTACACTTACAAAATGCACCTGTTCCGACTTACATAAAAATTCAACCCAAGAGCAAACCTACAGAACTGGTCTTGTTTGTAATGTGGGAACTGCCTGCACTTTGTCCGACTTGAGATTTCAAACTCCAAGAGCAGAAAGGCCACAAATTCTCCCCTTCCCCCATAAGTAAATTTTAGCAACTAATTAGCCAGCTGAGCTAATTTACTACTGGCTATAAATTTACTCAGTCAAGGCCATTGCAGAATGGGTAGCAGGCCCGTTACCAGAAAAAAAATATATTAGGGAGGGGTTGAAACGTCCCCTGAGATAATTTTTCAGGCCGTGTCTCCTGATGTGGGATGAGATCTCAGCAAGGCTTTTTCAAATAACCTGGGCAACGCCAGTAGTTATTAAATAAAATAGACACAAATAAAATTATTATTATTATTATTTGCCATCAGGACAAATGCAATTAAGGCCAAGATCGAAAAATCAGCTGATGACCCAAAATGCAGACTGAGCAAGGAAACCGACGAAACCATGGATCATATCCTCGGCTGCTGTAAGAAAATCGCACAGACAGACTACAAACAGAGGCACAACTCTGTGGCCCAAATGATTCATTGGAACTTATGCCTCAAGTACCACCTCCCAGCAGCAAAGAACTGGTGGGATCACAAACCTGCAAAAGTATTGGAAAATGAGCACACAAAGATACTGTGGGACTTCCGAATCCAGACTGACAAAGTTCTGGAACACAACACACCAGACATCACAGTTGTGGAAAAGAACAAGGTTTGGACCATTGATGTTGCCATCCCAGGTGACAGTCACATTGACGAAAAACAACAGGAAAAACTCAGCCACTATCAGGACCTCAAGATTGAACTTCAAAGACACTGGCAGAAACCAGTGCAGGTGGTCCCGGTGGTGATGGGCACACTGGGTGCCGTGCCAAAAGATCTCAGCCGGCATTTGGAAACAATAGACATTGACAAAATTACGATCTGCCAACTGCAAAAGGCCACCCTACTGGGATCTGCACGCATCATCCGAAAATACAGTCCTAGACACTTGGGAAGTGTTCGACTTGTGATTTTGTGATACGAAATCCAGCATATCTATCTTGTTTGCTGTGTCATAATAAAATAATAATAATTATTATTATAATTATAATAATAAAGACCTCCAGTCTAAGATTAGGCATTTTAGGTGGGATATTTCACCTGAGGTTTCCAGTGCAGAATGATCTCAAACAAAGACGGCAAGGATATTGGGAAATATACGACACTTTTCCTAGTCCAAAATCCCAGAGTTGAGCGAGAAAATGCTCTGTGCCTTCAACTGGTCTGCGGTCTTGTACTGAAGGCATATCACCATATTTGAAAATCCCATTGGAAGACATACATGGAAGTGGTTTGGTTTTTCTGCAGAGTTCCTATAGAGAAAACATGGCAAAAAAGGGAGGAAAAAGGTGTCTTTTTCCCAATCGGAGATCACAGGGCGGGAGAGGAGCGTGAGTGGGATGGAGCCGTGGGAGAAGTCCCAACCCGTGTCCGTGACTCAGACAGACGAACTGGCAAGCGGAGCAGCTGTTGTTTTTACTACCAGGTGTAGGCTGGCAACGCGTGAACGGAAAGCACTCGTAAGAGAAGTCTGTGTCCTTGTAGTAAAAGGATGGGGAAAGGGGAGGGGGGGCTTCTGCCAAGTATGTATATTTCTCCCTTATGAGGACCCAAGTCAATTCGGAGGCATCTATAAAAATAAAATTATTATTTATGTGACCTCATTTGTTTTATGATTTGTTTTATTGTCGATTGACTTGCTTTATTGCTATGTTTTTATATTGCCTGAAGTCTGGCCCTGGCCCCATGTAAGCCACTCCGAGTCCCTTCAGGGAGATGGGGCAGGGTATAAAAATAAAATTATTATTATAAATTATTATATCTACACCATAGAATTAATTCAGTTTGACTCAATTTTGGATACATTTACACTAAAATTAGAGTAGTTTTGCCCAGCTTTGGGTGCATCTGTATTGTCAAATCAATCCAGTTTGGCCCAACTTTGGGTGTATCTACACTGTAGAATTAATCCTGTTTGAGCCAATTTGGATACATCTCCTACTGTAGAATTAATACAGTTTGGCCCTGCTTTGGATACATCTGTGCAGCAGAATTGATATACCGTAGTTCGGCCCAACT
Source organism: Anolis carolinensis (assembly GCF_035594765.1). Taxonomy (NCBI): domain Eukaryota; kingdom Metazoa; phylum Chordata; class Lepidosauria; order Squamata; family Anolidae; genus Anolis; species Anolis carolinensis. Next base: position 30,192,712 of record NW_026943820.1, on the reverse strand, counting down.
TTGGGTGCATTTACACTGTAGAATTAATATAGTTTGACCCCCCCCCTTTGTATACACTGTAGATTTAATGCAGTTTGATCCCATTTTCAGCTCATGCTGCAGGTTGATTAGTAGCCAGCTGCAATAAGTCACTATGACCAAGAGGTCATGAGTTCAAGGCCAACCCCAACCATTAAAATAAAAAATAGCCCCTGCTTGTTGTTGACCCAAGCAACCCGAAAGATAGTTGTATCTATCAAGTAGGAAATTTAGGTACCACTATGTGGGGAGGCTAATTTAACTAATTTGCGACACCATAAAAAATAATCCAGCAGTGTTTGGAATGAGGAAGTATCCAAGAACTCGACGTCACAGTAGATAATGAAGCCGCTGCTCCCTTGTGGCCAGAATCGAGCATGCCCTCAGGAAGCTGGAAGCTGGAGAAGGTTAAATTGCCTCTGTGTCTGTCTCTGTCTCTATGTTCAGATGACATTGAATGTTTGCCTTGTATGTGTACAATGTGATCCGCCCTGAGTCCCCTTCGGGGTGAGAAAGAAGGGCGGAACATAAATACTGTAAATAAACAAATAAACACACTGTAGAATTAATATAGTTTGGCCCCATTTTGGATACTTCTACGCTGTAGAAGTAATACTGTTTGAGCCGATTTGGATACATCTCCCACCGTAGATTTAATGCCGTTTGACCCAACTTTGGGTGCATCTACACTGTAGGATTAATACAGTTTGGCACCACTTTAACTGCCATGGGTCAATGCAATGGAATCAAAGGTGTTGTAGTTCAGTAGTTCAGTTTTGCCTCTTTGGCAAAAAAGGCTAAAAGTTCAACTTCTATGATTTTTTAGCATTGCGCCCTGGCCATTAAAGTGGTGCCAAACTGCGTTAATTCTGCAGTGTAGACGCGCCCTTAGACCTCTCCCTCCCAGAGGGATGGCTCCTGCCCATTCAGCTGTGCTGAATTTGTTTTTGGAGTGGAAAAAAGAGGCAAAAGTGCTATAAATAGAACAAACCTGCTTATTTGAAGCCTTGGTTCCGCATAAGGTGTAATTAAAACAAATAATAATGCTAGGTGGAAACATCGCACTGGTCTGGGATATTTTTTTTTGAAAGAGAGAATGCAAAGGATAAGATGGTAATCTTGCATTGGATGACATCAACCATTTTACCCATGTACTGCCTTACTGATAACACTAATAATGACTTACCATAAGTCTCAACAGCATATCTGCAGGTGCATCTACACTATAGAATTCATGCAGCTTGACACCACTTTAACCGTTTTGCAGGCTCAATGCAGCCTCACAAACTTTGTGCATGTATTTTCCTACTTTGCATTGATGTTTAAGGGATGAGCTTGCAGCGCTGCCTAGTTTGGAGAAAGTCAGCAAAGCCCATTAAAAAACAACAAAGCCAGCGGACCTGATGGGATCTCCGCTGAAATCTTTAAAGAGAGTGGACCTGAGTGGACATAACAACTCCACAAACTAGTCTTGTGCGGTCTGCATAACATTTGCAATCGTGCGTGAAAATTAGGCAGGAGAAGCATCTTTATTCGGGATTTTGCCATATTTTCTGCATTGTTTTCTCTTGCTAAATGGCAGAGTTAAGCTTTGATGTCAGTTTGAACAAGTCTGTACTGTCTTGCATTATGCGGAAATGAATACACAAATTAGTGGTTTTGATGGATGTTGGAGCAAATATTTGTCTTTGCAATTTCAGCGTCTGAATATGGTTGTGTTTCAGATGGGGCCCTTCATTAGATTACTCTCATAGATGCAAAACAGATGTCCAGTTGGACATTTACTGGGCATCCATTGCACTACCTAACACGATGTTGAGTGAGTGAGCTTGTTTGCTGTGGACTCGTCTTGCTGGTATCCGCAGGCTCATTATCCGACAAAATGCGTTCCCTCTATGCATTTTCTAGGTCCTCCAGCACCCGTCTATGATTACGTTTTAATAATACTAAATATTACTTGGTTTTGAACTATGGAAGAGCTAGTTCATACAGTATTTTATGTAGTATTTTAAGGATTTTAGTGGTGTATTTCGTATTGTATTTAATAATCTGGTTTTTATGTGTATATTTATTTGTTTGTCCTGTAAATGAAAGACCTAGGTATGTGAAAGCATTAAATAAACTACATTTGATCAAATATGTCTTCTGTGGGCATTTGCTATGTCCTGCAGCACCCTTCTGCGGTCTTCTTGGGCCAGAAGAATTGGGGACCGGTATCGTCCTTGCCTTGTGTATCCATCTGTGCAAAGTCTGGGAACGTATTCCCTGCAAATACTGCTTTGCTCCCCTGACAGTGCTAGTTATGTATGGAGTGAACTTGGCTTTTCTTCCTCGCAGATTGCCAGGAGCTGCTGCTGCCGGAGCCAATGGCCTACACCACCGGCTCTCCGCCTTCGCCGCCCGTCGGGCCCCAATATTGCGTCTGCAAAGTCGAACTCTCCGTCTGCGGCCAAAACCTTCTCGATCGCGATGTGACCTCTAAATCTGACCCTTTCTGCGTCTTATTTCTGGAAGTCGATGAAAAATGGACGGAGGTAAGGCCCCCCAAAGCTTGGAGATGATGTTTCCGTCATGGGTTAAAGAAACGAACTAAACACCTGCTGGGTAGACATCCTCCCGAAGCTGCGCAGGGGCAGAGTCTTTATCTGTAGTTGGCAGAGATTTATGGCAAGAAGTTCTTTCTTTCTAGCTGTGCGCAGGCCGCATGGCAGCAAGGGCCAGGCCGCGGCGGGAAGGACCAGGCCGTGCGGGAGGTGTGGCCAGGCCGCGCAGGCCGCATGGCAATAAGGCCCAGGCTGCGGCAGGAAGGCCCGTCCTGAAGGTGAAGGAGGCGGAGGGTGGTGCCACCCTCCCGGGGGCCTCGATGGCGCCCCCGGGACAGTGGCGCCACAGGCAAATGTCTAGATGGCCTGGCAGTTGGACTGCCTCTGACGCAGCCTGAGCCACATGCACCATGAATGGACTTTCTCGCAGCCACCACACCAGAGGCACTCCCAAGTGGCCAGCTTCTGCTCAAAGGAAATTTAGCATCATGCCAAGCTTGTTTGTATGTTTTTTATATACATTATAATTGTATGTATATCAATTCGCTTTAAAATTCCATGAAAAGTGATCCAAAACCTGGAATGGATTTGGTGCCCACCAAGATGGGATCCACCAGCCTCTGCAGCCAAAATGGCATTGGCAGAATTACCGGCTTTGTTTTTCTTTGGATGGTAATGCCAGAGAATGACATTTAAATGTTTCTTTGGCTTGTAAATGGACCTCTGGAAATTTCGAATCGAATCAGCACTTAACCCTAGAAACCCACTGGATGACTTTGGGCAATTTATACTCTCTTAAATTTGGCAAATCCTCTCCGAACAAATGCTTCTGGAACATGGCCATACAGCCTGGAAAACATACAACAACCCAGTACAGTGAAAGCGCATGCCTGATACACCCAAATCTGAATACTGGGGGAGGGTTTTTTTTGGGAGGAATAGACCTCGATTTCTGGAAATTGTAGTTCACCTACAACAAGAGAAACTGTTCCAGGCTCAATGATGAGTCCAGGATCACTCCCAAGCTGCGAATATTGCCAGGGACCTTGCAAAACTAGAACTCCCAGGATCGCCTAGCAATGAGCCACGGCAGTTCAAAGTGGTGCCATACTGCATTAATCCTGCAGTGTGGATGCAATCATCTGGCCAAACAGTTGAACAGATGATGGTGATAATAATAATAATAATAATAATACTCAACCGTTATCAGGACCTCAAGATTCCCGGTGGTGGTCCCGGTGGTGATCGGCACATTGGGTGCCGTGCCAAAAGATCTCAGCTGGCTTTTGGAAACAATAGACATTGACAAAATTACGATCTGCCAACTGCAAAAGGCCACCCTGCTGGGATCTGCGCACATCATCCGAAAATACATCACACAGTCCTAAACACTTGGGAAGTGTTCGACTTGGGATTTTGTGATATGAAATCCAGCATATAGATCTCATTTGCTGTGTTATACTGTGTCCTTCTGTCAATAATAATAATAATAATAATAACAATAATAATAATTATTCAAAATGAAGCCTAGGGATGGGCGTGCGTGGTGCCGGAATGCATTAACCCCACTCTGGGGAGTGTGAAGAGGCTGCAAGTAACACTCCGTTCTGAGTCGGGCGCTGCTCTGTAATTACGACTAATGTGGTTCCGATTATTATCTGGAGGCTCTCCTCCCAAATGCACACGGAGGGAGGGATGGTGTTGGAGGAGATTGCGTGATTCTGCTCCGCTTTTCCTCCTCCCCTGACAGCTGCTCTGCCGTTACTTACTGTTCCCTCTCCCGACCAACCTTCCCTGTATTTTTAGCCAAAGAATTAACATAGTGTTGATATTGTTGTGCATTTCCGAACATTTCTCTTTATTTTATTTTTTTACGGTTTGGCAGAGCATCATGGTTGTTTTTCTTCCCTATCGACGTGCCCGTTCCTTTCCGATATCTCCTGCCTGGACCAATATGTCACTTTTTAATATTAAGTTGGTGTGATATTTCTACTTGTTTGCAAATGGGATCCAAAGCATAGGGAATTGTCAGATTGGCAATGTTTGATTAAACTTTGGAACTCACTGCCACAGGATGCGGCCACAGCTACCAACTTAGTTTTGAAAGATAACACTATGTAACAAAATTCGAAAAACTGTTTGTTCTTGGCTTGAAAGTGTTATTTCCTGTTTAATTGTTCTGTCCCTACTTTGAATGTACAGTAGAGTCTCACTTATCCAACATTCGCTTATCCAACGTTCTGGATTATCCAACACATTTTTGTAATCAATATATTCAATATATCGTGATATTTTGGTGCTAAATTCGTAAATACAGTAATTACTACATAGCATTACTGCGTATTGAACTACTTTTCCTGTCAAATTTGTTGTATAACATGATGTTTTTGTGCTTAATTTGTAAAATCATAACCTGATTTGATGTTTAATAGGCTTTTCCTTAGTCCCTCCTTATTATCCAACATATTTGCTTATCCAACGTTCTGCTGGCCCATTTATATTGGATAAGTGAGACTCTACTGTATGTAGTTGTTCTACTCCAGAAACTTCTTTTTTGTTGCCACAAAGTAGGTTGAATTGGTTGAGACTCGATGAGATATTAACTGAAAAATCGTAAGAAAATGTGCTGCAAGATGTCCTTCCCACAAAAGCAAAATTTTTGCAGTTTGACAAAACTTTCCCCTTGTTTTTATGATAGAACCAATTAGGAAATGACATTGATAACCCAGGAACAAAATCCTGTTACATAGTGCAATGGATGCCACTAAATGCCCGAGTGGACATCTGTTTTGCGTCTATGAGACTGACCTAATGAAGGGCCCCATTTGAAACAGAAACATATTCAGAGGCTGGAGTTGCGAAGGCAAATATTTGCTCCAACATCCATCAAAACAACTCATTTGTTTATTCATTTCCACATAACATTGATCAAATGTTGTTACATAGTGTAATAATGACAATAACAGTAATAAGCTGTGCGAATGCCACACTTGATGCAGAAGGATATCGCCAGGACCTTAAGCCTGCAATGATCCCAGTTGGCACGCTTCGTTCCCACGCAAAGCGCTTCTCGGCTGGAAGGTTTGGCTCCTGGAGGAACACATTCCAGCGCCTGATTTTTCCACTCCGAAGCAAGCCTTGACTTGAAATCCTGCGGCTGAATTACACACGAGGAAGGAGGGAAGGGGCTCGAGAGCCACAAGGGCTGAAATGAAACCATGGCCCCGTATTCCGTTCATTGCAAAATGTGGCATTGTGAGCGGTGCACACCGTTTAGATTGACATGAGCGCAAATGAGGAAAGGGAGAGGGAAAGAAAGCACGATATGCATGCAGCCTGGCCTCTCTTGCCTGGAGTATTCCTCTGTTTGGAACAGGCACTTTGGTTGTTTGCTGTCTGGAGTTCCCTTGTTTCTGAGTGTTGTTATTTTTTTACCGGTAACCAGATATTGTTCATTTTCGTGGTTTCCTCCCTTCTGATGAAATTGTCCACGTGCTTGGCACAGAAAAGCCAATGAAATCCACAAGCACGTGGGCAATTTCAACAGAAAGGAGGAAACCATGTAAATGAAGAAAATTATAGAGGAATACTCCAGGCAACAGAGGCCGGGCCACTTCTATGCAGACATCGTCACTGATGGATTTGGCAGCTTCATGGGGACTCAGTGCTATTCCAGCTTGTTCGTTGCAACATCCACACTTGCTTCAAAGAGACAAGGATTCCTTTTCCCACCCTGGGTATTCCAGATATATATATATACACTCCACTTGCCTCACCTCCAACAGACCTCAGAAGATGCCATTAGCCACAGAAGCAGGTGAAATGTTAGAAGGGGGAATGCTACTAGAACAGCCCGAAAAGCTCACAGCAACCCGTGGGGTGTTTTTGGTGACTTTTCAGGAAAGCAGTGGCACTTTGTGGCCCGTTTGTGACCTGGGGCTCCACATTGCTGTCCGGAGGCCTCCCTCGCTCTGAAAGGCAGCTCTGTTTGTGCAGACGACACCACGTTGCCACAACACCTTCCCTCACATTCCAGGAAAACCGGGCTACGGAGTAAGCACAGCGTGTGAAATGCAAACTTCACCTCCCAGATTTTGACTCCAGCACAAACGCCTTTCTGTGTCTCTGGGTGTGGCTTCCAAGCGCAAACAGGATTCTGGCGGTCAAGAAGAAGCCCCAAAAGAGAGAAACTGGCCAAAACTCTCACCTTGGGCGACCTTGACCACCTTTTGGACAACAGTCTTTTCTCTCTAGAGCTGGCATGGCCTGGATGTTAGATTTCTGTGTCCCGTCTACACTGTACTGTTATAGCATTATAGTGTTGCTAGCTGTGCCCGGCCATGCGTTGCTGTGGCTTATGGGAATGCTTTGTTGGCCAGGTGGAATAGCAGTGAATAGCCTTGCAACCTCAAAAGCCTGAACCCTGGCTGGACCCCGGTGCCATTGTGGCTGAGGGGATGCTAGGAGATGAAGTGGGCGGGGCCTAAAGGGGCAGGGCCTACCCTTCTGACCAGCAACTGGGGTTGAAAACGGTTCTTCCTCGTTCTCTAATTTGGACTTTATTTTCCAGGTTTTTTGTTTGAAAGACACAGATTGGATGACTATGTCTTTTGTGGCCAAATATGGTGTGATTTGGTTCAGTGGTTTTGTTGTTTACTCAATCCTACAAACGTACATTACATTTTTATACATAGAGATTATAGATTGGGCATCTCTTACCGAGAATTTGGAAATCTCAAATGCAGGCGGTCTTGAAGTTATGAACAAGATTGGTTCTGTAGGCTTGTTCTTAAGTTGAATTTGTTTCTAAGTCAGGACAGGGACTTTGTAAAGTGTGATGCCAGCCGTAGCCCTCACCCCACCTTCCTTTCAGTCTTGACTCTGCAATTTTCTCTTCCTTTTCTTTGCGTCAGCTGTGCCTTTAGTTGTGCTTTGCAGGCCACCCTTGGCCCCATAAGTCTGGGAGAAGGGGCCGGAAAAGGGATTTCTGAGCCTTCTGGCTCTCTTTTCCTTTAGTCTTCCCTCCCTTTGAGTCCCACAAACAGAATTCTCGCTGAATGGATGCCAGCGAGGCAGATGGAAGCAAAAGTTACACTGCGAACAAGAAAGACAGACAGATCCTGGGAGCGAGCAACTGATGCTCAAGGCAACCGTTTCGGCAGTTTGCAAGGTGTGGGAGGCGGAAAGAGAGCGCTTGGCTCCTGCCTTTGAATGCGTTGGATTTAGAAATGAGCAGGCAGAAGGGAAGGAAGGACGGACGGGGGAAAGGGAACATCTCTTTCAAACCCAGGAAACCAGTTTTGCATTGCATTGAATGATCAAATTTGCAGAACTGAAGGCCTTGTTTTTTGCGTTGTTGTTGTTGTTCTTCTTCTTCTTCTTCTTCTTCTTCTTCTTCTATTCACTCCATGATTTAAAGGATCTCTCCAAGGTGCTGAAATCTATCCCCCAAATAAGTTTAGGGCCTTGGATAACTTAAACCCACTCTCTCTCAAGATCTATCCAGGGACCTAAACTTATTTGGGGGATAAATTTCAGTACTTTGGAGAGATCATTTTGAGCGTAGAGTGGCTCTAATAATAAAAATAAATAACACTATCATGTTACATAGTGTAATAAAATAAATCTAATAATAATAATAATAATAATAATAATAATAATAATAATAATAACTGGGTTATGTCGTGTAATAAAAATATAATAAATCTAATAATAATAATAATAATAATAATAATAATAATAATCTGCACGCATCATCCAAAAATACATCACACAATCCTAGACACTTGGGAAGTGTTCGACTTGTGATTTTGTGATACGAAATCCAGCATGTCTATCTTGTTTGCTGTGTAATAATAAAATAATAATAATAATAATAATAATAATAATAATAATAATAATAATAATAATAATAATAATAGTAGTAGTAGTATCCCACTGCTCTTTGTCCCTCCTCTTCCAATCTGATTGATTGGGATTGCAACTCTCACCATCCCACTGACACAAACACACAAAACCAGAACATTGGGGAGAAAGTCCCAGTTTCTCAGCTTTGCTTGTGAAGGATTCGCTGTTGCAGAGGTCGGCCAAAAGTCAGCTGAATTCATGTGAGAAGAAGCTTGGAAAGGGATGGTAATGGAAATATTTAGTGAGTCAACCCCGGCTGAGTTGGCATTTCTCATCTGGGAAGATGTGTAATTTCGTTGCCTCCAATAACACAACTCAGCAAACCTGGATCTCGACAGAAGGCACCATTTGCCAGCTGCAACTCCCTGGATCTGTTGCGCCAGAAAAGTGAACGGCTCAACCCTCTGGGTTGCGTTGACCACACTTCCCAGCAGCCCTGGCCTCCGGGGGAATGATGGGAGTTGCAGTCCATAAGATCTGGAGAACTGCATGAATTCCATCTATTTCTGTGTTGTCGAAGGCTTTCATGGCCGGGATCACAGGGTTGTTGTATTTTTTCCAGGCTGTCTGGCCATGTTCCAGAAGCATTCTCAACTGACATTTCGCCCATATCTATGGCAGACATCCTCAGAGGTTGTGAGGTATGGAGAAACTAAGCAAGGAAGGTTTATATATCTGTGGAAGCTCCAGGGTGGGAGAAGACTCTTGTCAGTTGGAGGCCAGTGTGAATGTTGTAGTTAATCACCTTGATTAGCATTGAATAGCTTCATATCCTGGCTTCTTCCTGCCTGGGGGCATCCTTTGTTTGGAGTCGTTAGCTGCCCCTGGTTGATTCATGTCTGGAACTCCTCTGTTTTCTGAGTGTTGCTTCTTATTTACTGTTCTGATTTTTGAGTTTTTTAATACTGGGAGCCAGATTTTGTTCATTTTCATGGTTTCCTCCTTTCTGTTGAAGTTGTCCACATGCTTGCGAATTTCAATGGCTTCTCTGTAGGTCTGACATGATAGCTATTGGAGTGGTTGAGCATTTCTGTGTGGAACCCGCGGCCTCTGTTTCCTTCCTTAAATGGTGAGACAAGATGCATTGGTCCTCAGCAACATCGTGGGCAGCCGTCCACTCGCTTGCTCAGCCGCCTTCCCTCTTTTTGCAGATCGACCGGACGGAAACGGCCGTGAACAACCTCAACCCGGCTTTCTCCAAGAAGTTCATTGTCGAGTTCCGCTTCGAGGAGGTTCAGAAGCTGAAATTTGCTCTGTTTGACCAGGACAAGTCCAGCACGCAGCTCTACGAACACGACTTCCTGGGGGAGTTTTCCTGCACTTTGGGCTCGGTAGGTTTCCCTGCGGATGCCGCGAAAGGCCCTTCGGCTCCTGGCATACGTAGTCCGGCTGTGCAAAGCTTCGGGGGTCCGTTTCGTAATTCGGACATTTGTATTATTCATTAATACAAATCTTCGAATTACTAATCAGAATAGGCCCTCCCCCCCTCCGAAGCATTAAGAATCTAAACAGAAGCCTCAGAAATTTTCAGAGAGATTACCGTATATACTTGAGTATAAGCCATGTTTTTCAGCCCCTTTTAGGGCTTATACTTGAGCGAGGGTCCTGGCTGGCTTATATTAGGGTCAGCTTATACTTGAGTATAGAGGTAATCAGAGTTGGACAGTCTTATCTTATTAAAGTCTTATTAAATTACAGTTTTATGTAAATATTCAAAAACATATAACTCAATGATGCCTCAATTAATGTAATTTTATTAGTTTTTTATTTTTATTTTTGAACTTGATCAGTAGCTGTTGCATTTCCCACCCTTGGCTTATACTCAAGTCAATAAGTTTTCCCAGTTTTTTGTTGTAAAATTAGGTGCCTCGGCTTCTATTCGGGTCGGCTTATACTCGAGTATATCCGGTAGTAAAGATTTGCTGTTTCGGAGCATTTCAAACAGTTTTTTTTTTCAATGTAACATACTCTGTAATTGTCTGAGATGGGAGCGGGCAATGGGGCTGATGGGAATGACAACACCAGCTGCGTGCTATTTTTTTCTTTGTCAGCCAATCACACAACTTTCTACAAAGCATCTGTGTTTCTTTATGGTGTTTGAAGAAGACAGAAAAACATTTTAAAATTTCTAAAAACAGTAGATGAATGCATATTTCTGAAACTGTCCAGGATTGATGCCCTATGTTGTCCCATTGTGCAGAAATTCAAGGAGAATACCTCTTGTAGTTTTTTTTTAATTATTTGTAAAATATATATATATATATTCTGAAAATCAGTGGATGAATGCATCTTTCTGAAACTTTCCAGGATTGATGCCCTGTGCTTATGTTGTCTCTTTGTGCAGAAATTCAAGGAGAATACCTCTTGTAGTTTTTTTAATTGTAAAAACTTTTTAAAATTCCTAAAAATCAGTGGATGCCCAAAACATTCTGAAACTTGGCAGGCTTAAAGTTGTCAATGTTGGCATGTTTCATGCTGATAGCCATAAAAATGACGGAAAAATGACCCACAAACTTTTTCCCATTGGCGGCTAAAGGAACAAATCTCAAGGAAACAATTACAAAGCTTCGGAGATTCAGTTTACGAAAAGAAACAGGACCCTTTTGAATTTTTGAAGCGAGGGCCTTCTGAATCTCTGGAAAAAATTAATAATCGGATCTCAGCTGCTTTGCACACCTGTAATATAGAACACTTTGGATAATAAAACTTTGCTGCACTCTTTTTTCTTATTCTATTCTTCCCTTTCCATTTAGATTGTTTCAAGCAAGAGGATCACCAGGACCCTCCTTTTGGGGAACGGGAAGCCCGCCGGAAAAGGGACGATCACGGTACGGATGCCGTATAATGTTGCATCTCATAGCATCCTTTTCCAGTGTGTTGCCCGCTGGATGCTTTGGAATACAATGCCCAGAATCCCTCATCTTTCCGGCTGGGCATTGTAGTCCCTCCCATTTTGCCTTGATTCAAATCAGGGCTTGGTTAAATATATATGCATCCCATGGATCTCATTTTAAAATATGCCAATATGCAAACCTTAAAACAGGATGAAAAAGAAACCGCATTTTGAAAATTCCCAGTTAAAAACCATTCAGACGTAGTCAGAGATCAAAACAAGGCATTTTCTGCCCCGAGGCTTGTACGGTTTACAAAAGCACCGCTCAAAAAGTCTAAAGAGATGCGGAACGGAAAGGAAAATCATATTTGTTCCGGTATGAAAGCAATGATGTCATTGCAAGATGTGTTTTGGTGCAAATTCTTCAGCCCCGTGGCTCTGTAATCACGTCAGAGGAGAGATGAGAACAAACACCCTGATTTCCGAGACCGGATCATAATCGTGGCTTTTGCGGCGTGAGTGGAGGGCCGCGCTTCCTTCTTAGCAACACCTTTCCCCCTCATCCGGAGCCCTGTCCTCCGTTGTCGGCACATTTGGAGAGTTTGCAAAGGAACGGAGTGGTTTTTAGCCTGCGAGAAATGCCTCCCGGCCTCTCCTTTGGTCCCTGCCGCTGTCGATTACCCATTTAAGCAAAGAGATTGTTCTGTATCTGACAATCAAACAGGGAAATGCATGCGATTTTGGCTTGTGGTGGAAACAAAGGGTTGGGCTGGATGATTTTATGATGATGATGAGGAGAAGGATGTAGGGGATGAATGGCCATCTGTTGGGAGGGCTTTGGTTGTGCTTTTGCATTTAAATACTTATGCATTTTCCGGTGTGATTGTCAAGTGCAGAACGTGTTGCTTCCCCCACAGTTCTGCTCGGAGTTCAGCCTGCAGCCGCTTTGGAAAACGATGCAAAGGAAAATATCAAAAGCAGAACGTTGTCCCTAATTAACGAGGAAGAAGATAATCGCCCACATTGGCGGATATGGCTATCGCCATCTGTCAAATGGGAAATGGCCATTTCTTTATTTTAACCATGGTCCATCTGGATGTTTAACTTGGAGAAGCGGCAGAGGCTTGTTTTCCTCTTTCTGTGGACAGACAGTCTTCACGAGAGACTCGTTTGGCATACGACTGGTTGCAAATGGAGCCATTCTTCTAGTAGCGCAGTCTCTCCTGTCCTAAATAGCCATGTATTTATGTATGTATGCACATATACATGTACGTGTGTGTGTGTGTGTGTGTGGATGCTTGGATTCTTGCAAAAAAGGGGAAATTGGAGTTAATGTAGGTCTGTCCACTTTGGTTGCCATCACACTAGAGGAGACCTGGGCAAACTTCGGCCCTCCGGGTGTTTTGAACTTGAATTCTCACAATTCCTAACAGCTGGTAGGCCATTTAAAAAAGTGCCTGGACAAAGTGCTGAAAAGGTCTCTAGGAGAATTTGGGATGGAATAATAATAATAATAATAATAATAATAATAATTATTATTATTATTATTATTATTATTTGCCAGGCTTGCTGTTTGCATCAGAGTGGACAGAGTTTGACCCTGTGTTTGTTCACAATTCCCTTTGGAGGAAAAGGAAATAATTGCCCTGAAAATGCCCATTTCTGCTCCCTGAAGCCTCCAGCTCATCGTGAGTCATCTTCACTAACAAGACCTCGATGAGACATTGCCTTTTTTGTTTTTGCTGCTGTTGTTGGAATCCTTTTGGAGAGCAAACCAGAGCAAACGGGAGAGGGCTATTTTCGGCTTTGCCGTTGCTCCCTTCCCTTCCCAAAGGCTGTTCGGCACTTGTACTGCTTCTGTGAGCTGCCCGAGTCCCTTCGGGGAGATAGTGGTGGGGTATAAGTGACGTTTATTATTATAATTAAGTTCATTAAAGGATTCAGCTGGGCCCCCATAGCCTTGATCCCTGGCAGGGCCTTAAACCGCACCAATTCCCCAGGGCAGATGCAATCTAGGAGTCTGGAGGCCTGAGTCTGAAATCCCAACTTGGCCATGCAAAAACCCATTGGAAAAAATAATTTGACTAAAATAGCTACTCTCTGCATTAAATCAAGACAAAAAGCCTTCTTTTGCCTATCTCTCAAAAGCCTTTTTTAAGCTGTGCATTGACTTCCAGCTACTCGTTTTGCAGTTTGCCATTGACACGGCTCAGGATAACATGTGATATGCTACAGAATAATGGGAGCTGTAATTTTGCAAGGCCTTTAGCCTCCTCTGCCTGAACTGCATCTCCCAGGGCTCTGTCGCATTGAGCCACAGCAGTGAAAGTGGGGCCAAACTCCATCCGTTCTGTAATGCAGATGCATCCCCAGTTTTTGGTCTAAGCTGTAACTTTGGTAATTTGAGCAAAATCAACACAACTGGATTGTGTTGATTAGCATTGCCTTGTTGGTTTCATTCTGAATTGACCTGTTGATTCTGATAAAGTCGACTGAACTCCGAAGGATACTCAGGGCAGAGCACAATGCACATATAATGGCAAACATTCAATGCCATTAGATGTACAACATATATAGATACACACAGAGGCAATTTCACATTTCCAGCTTCCGGCTTTGTGAGGGTATGCTCGATTCCAGCCACCAGGGGGAGTTGCTGCTTCATCGTCCACTGTGACACCAAGTCCTTGATGGAGCACTTCCTCATTCTTTTCCGCACACTGCTGGAAGGCTTTATGTCACAAGATAGTGAAATTAGCCTCCCCGCATAAAGTGATACCTAAAATTACTACTCAACAGATACAACTGTCTTTCGGGCTGCATAGGTCAACAGCAAGTTAGGTTATTAATGGTTAGGAGTTTACTCTGACCTGGGCTGGCTTTGAACTTATGACCCTTCGGTCAGTGGTGATTTATTTCTTACTGGCCTCTCCTCACGGCTCGAGGCGGGTCACAGCAAGGCCCTTACAAGGTCCTTAGGCCTTTCTGCCCAAGAGGGCTGGTGCCTCTCCAAACTACATCTCCCACAGTCCCGTAACATTGAGCCTTGGACGTCCAAATGGTGCCAGACTGCATTCATTCTCTAGTGTAGCTGCATCTTATGGATCTGGCTTCGTGGGGCTAAGGGAGGGCCTTGGCTGGTGGATCTCTTCGTTGGCTGTGGACCTTCGGGTGCCACGAGTGCCGCTTGCTAGACTGAGTGGTGTTTCCTCTTGCCTTTCAGGTCGCGGCCCAAGAGCTCTCCGACAACAGAGTCATCACCCTCAGCATGGCCGGCAGGAAGCTGGACAAAAAGGTTGGCAATGGGGTCCCTCTTTCCACCCAAGACACTCAGGCCGAAACCTTCATGCATGCCGTAGGCAGAATAGGACCTCGCAGAAGCGTACGATAGGAAGGAGATGGGGCTGTGGAGCGTAAACGCCTGCCTTGACTGGGCAAAGCAGCCTTCGGTTTGCATGGCAGCCTCACTCACACAACTGGGCGCGTTTGTTTATTTATTACAATATTTATATCCCGCCCTTCTCACCCAACAGGGGACTCAGGGCGGCTTACAATAAAACACACATATAAAAATTGTACAATCTATATATATAAAAGGTAATGAAATTTCGGCCTAGGACAAAACAACAAAACTACACATCCCAGAAACACTAAACTTGGCAGCACAACCCCTCATCCATGCCTCTACTTTCATACAACAAAAAGCTCCAGCTACTCCAGAAAACGGCCACGCTTTGAGACTGCAAGGCTATTCACTGCTATTCCACCTGGCCAACAAAGGATTCCCATAAGCCACAGCAACGCGTGGCCGGGCAAAGCTAGTACACTATAAAACAGTTAAAAATTATTAACTTACATCGGACGTTCATAAAACACATTCTAAAATACAGATGGGCGTGTTCAAGTTTAAAGGACTGGGTCTGTCGATTGAGTTCCAGCGTACATAATAATAATAATAATAATAATAATAATAATAATAATAATTCCCAAAAGTGCACCCAGAGCCAAACCCAAATAGACATTTGCATGTCCAACATGACTTCTACAGCCTTGCATTGAACTTCTTAGGATTTGGCCCAGGAATGCCAAGGCCTTGGTTCATTCAGTCCTGGCAAATGCTAATGTATTTATGTTGTTACTTTTGTGAACTATGTTGACCAAAGCATTGCACGGTTGCACCGAGTTGTGGAAGTGACCTTTGCAATGTTATTTTTCCATTTGCAATGTTATTTTTCCATTTGCAATGTTATTTTTCCATTTGCTTAAGCAATGTCCAGTATATCTAAGATGCTTGTTGTTGTTGTTGTTGTTGTTAAAGAACAGTTCATAATATAATGAGATGGACCTACAGTTTGTCTCGAAGGGAAATTGTTCCCCTTTCTGAACATTTTTCAAAAATTGCATCCTGATGCTACAGCGCAATCGTGCATCTCCAAAGCATTGCCCAGTTGCATCGAGTCGTAAAAGTGACCTTTGCAATGTTATTGTTCCATTTGCTTAAGCAATGTCCAGTATATCTTTTTCTTTCAACGAAGCCTTTGGCTCCTAAATTTCCTCCAATGTGTCTCTGCGGCAACTGATTTCCATGCATGTCCGTCAAAGCCCCCGATAACTGTGTCTCTTTCCGATGACCTCCTTTCCTTGACCGGATCCAGGCAAAGTCTGTGTATTCCCTGCTTGGGGCAAATAGATCACGTCTCCGATGCGTGCTCGCTTGTACTTAGATTGTCGGGATGTATAGATCCATATCTCTTCCTCACTTGAATGGGAAGATAGGATAGATAGATATAAAACCGCCGTCATTCCTTGCTCCCCTCTTTTGTTCACAATCCATTGCATGCGTATCCATGGCAGCTGGAGAGACATCATGCTAAAACTGTTGCTTTCTCTTTGTCTTTGCAGGATTTGTTTGGGAAATCAGACCCATTTCTAGAGTTTTATAAACCCGGGGACGATGGGAAATGGATGCTGGTGCACAGGACGGAGGTGAGGGGCTGGCGAAGAGCCGCCAAGGGCTCTGCTTTTGCCGGACGGAAACCGGTCTCAGGTCAAAAGTGAAATTGGGAGAATGTACTCCTCTGGGACCTCGGAGGAGGGCGAATGTGGTCCTGATCTTCAAGAAGGGAAAAAGAACGACCCAAACAATTACTGTCCGGTCAGCCTCACGTCAATACCAGGCAAGATTCTGGAAAAGATCATTAAGGAAGTGGTCTGCAAACACTTAGAAACAAATGCAATAATTTCTAATAGTCAACACGGATTTACCAAAAACATGCCAGACTAATCTGATCTCTTTTTTCGACAGAGTTATGAGTTGGGTCGATACAGGGAATGCTGTGGATGTAGCCTACCTGGATTTCAGTAAGGCCTTCGACAAAGTCCCCCACGACCTTCTGGCAAGGAAACTAGTAAAATGTGGGCTAGACAAAACTACGGTTAGGTGGATCTGTAATTGGCTAAGAGAACGAGCCCAAAGGGTGATTCTCCCCAATGTGTCGTCTTCATCTTGGAAAGAAGTCACGAGTGGAGTGCCACAAGCAGGGCTGTTCAACATCTTTATCAACGACTTAGATAAAGGGTTAGAAGGCACGATCATCAAGTTTGCAGACGACACCAAACTGGGAGGGAGAGCCAACACTCCAGAAGACAGGAGCAGAATTCAAAACGATCTTGACAGACTAGAGACTAGAGCTGAAACTAACAAAATGAAGTTCAACAGGGACAAATGCAAGATACTTCACTTCGGCAGAAAAAATGGAATGCAAAGATACAGAATGGGGGACTCCTGGCTAGACAGCAGTACGTGTGAAAAAGATCTTGGAGTCCTCATGGACAACAAGTTAAATATGAGCCTACAATGTGATGCGGCTGCTAAAAAAGCCAATAGGATTCTGTCCTGCATCAATAGGGGTATAGCATCTAGATCCAGGGAAGTCCTGCTCCCCATTCTCTATTCTGCCTTGGTCAGACCACACCTGGAATCACACTGTGTCCAATTCTGGGCACTGCAATTGAAGGGAGATATTGACAAGCTGGAAAGCATCCAGAGGAGGGCGACTAAAATGATTAAGGGTCTGGAGAACAAGCCCTATGAGGAGCGGCTTAAAGAGCTGGGCATGTTTAGCCTGCAGGAGAGAAGGCTGAGAGGAGACATGATAGCCATGTACAAATACGTGAAGGGAAGTCATAGGGAAGAGGGAGCAAGCTTGTTTTCTGTTGCCCTGCAGACTAGGACGCAATGGAACAATGGCTTCAAACTACAGGAAAGGAGATTCCACCTGAACATCAGGAAGAACTTCCTCACTGTGAGAAGGGCTGTTCACCAGTGGAACTCTCTGCCCCGGGCTGTGGTGGAGGCTCCTTCTTTGGAGGCTTTTAAGCAGAGGCTGGATGGCCATCTGTCGGGGGTGCTTTGAATGCGATTTCCTGCTTCTTGGCAGAATGGGGTTGGACTGGACGGCCCATGAGGTCTCTTCCAACTCTGCTATTCTATGATTCTATGAGTGTAAGTGTGGCCGAAGCCTTGAGTGGCGCAGGGATCCTCCACGGACGGAGGCGGTGCTCCCGCTGTCTCTGCAAAAGCACCGTCTCCTTCCGCGCTCGCTTGTGTCTCTGCCGACGCCTTCGGGAAGCGTGAATTGCCGGCGTCTGCGTCCTTCCAGAGGCCCACGCGTGTGCCGCTCCAGGCGTCTGGCAGCTCCTCCCTCAGCCTCCCTTCCTGCGTGGGCTTCCCGTGATCTGCCCACCTTTCGTGGGAAGCGCTTCCAGTCCTTTCCACAAACAGCCCACACTCATCCTTCGGGCTGTCGCGGCACCGCTTTGCATGGTTCGGTTCTGCCAGAGAAGACTCGTCCGCTTCAGACTCAGAAGACAGGAAATTCCAGACAGGAAACCATCAGGGCCAGCTAACACCTCCCAGAAAAGGATGCCCCCCAGGCAGGAAGCAGCCAGGCTTTGAAGCTAAAAGGCTATTTAATGCTAATCGAGCTGGCCAAGTGCAACATTCACACGTGTATCAAACAGGCAAGAGCTCTTTCTTTCTCCCGCCCTGGGCATCATTCCACAGATAAATACAAACCGCACTTGCCCAGGCCTCACAACCTCTGAAGATGCCTGTCCTAGATGGGGGTGAAACGTCAGGAGAGAATGCTTCTGGAACATGGCCATACAGCCTGGAAAACTCACAGCAACCCAGTGATTCTGACCATGAAAGCCTTCGACGACACAAAGTGGGGAATAAATAACACTATGTAACAAAATCTGAAAAATGTTCTTTCCCTGGTTTGAAAGCGTTATTTCCTGTTTAATTGTGAGGCACTTGCTTTGAAAGCCGTTGTTGTGCTCCAGAAACTTTGTTTTTGTGGCTGAGAATAGGACCGTTATTTCCTTCAGTCTAGTGGGCACTTGGTTGGTAATTTTCCTTAATGAAAATATGCTGTTGTGAACCTTTCTGTGTGCAGACCGCAAGAACAACGTTTTGGCAGTTTGATCAACTTTCCCCACATTTTTATGACAGAACCAATTAGGAAATGGCATTGATATCCCAGGGACAAAAACCGCGTTGCATTGTGAGATCTTTCTGAGTGCCTTTGCCTTCGTCTCTCCCAATTCCAGGTGATTAAATACACGCTGGACCCCGTCTGGAAGCCGTTCACTGTGCCTTTGGTCTCTCTGTGCGACGGAGACGTCGAAAAGCAGATCAAGGTAGAAATAAAAAGGCCCAAGTTGGCTTCCTCGTCTCTTGAACTGATTGCAGGGAAGATGGCTGGAAATGGGAGTTATTTTGTGCAGGTTACGCCTTCCCTCCTTGGAAATACATTTACTCAGCAATGAGGCATTTAAGTAGCATTTGGAAAATTTCTATCATTTTTACTCTTATTTTGGAAGCTCACTATTGTCATTTACCGGCCCTGGAATCACAAACAGGCCATTGGCTTTCCCCGCATTACAAAAAAGATTGTTCCTGTAGGCTTGTTCTTAAACTGAATTTGTACATAAGTCGGAACAGGTACATTTCTGAATTTTGACCCCAGCTATATACATATATATACATATACATATACATATATATATATATATACACACACACACACACACACACACACACACACGCGCGTTGCTGTGGCGAAGTATGGTGGTCTGGGAAATAAAGTATTGAGGAATTGGTGGTAGTTAAGGTAAAGGGTAAAGGTTTTCCCCTGACATTAAGTCCATTATAAATGGGTTATACAGCTGTGTGGAAGGGCCTTGAGTCTACACTGCCATATAATCCAGCTCAAAGCAGATAATCTGTATTTTATAGGCAGTGTGGAAGAGGCCTAAGTGAGGCCTAACTCTGCCTGTCCCCTGGGCTGAGTGGGTTGCTAGGAGACCAAGTGGGTGGAGCTTACCCTTCTAACTGGCAGCAATTGGATAAAAACAATTCTTCCTCTCCCTCTAATTAGGACTTTAGGACCAAGTTTGGTGTTTCTGGGATGTGTAGTTTTGTTGTTTTGTGCTAGGCCGAAATTTCATTACCCTTTTATATACAGTAGAGTCTCACTTATCCAAGCTAAACGGGCCGGCAGAAGCTTGGATAAGCGAATATGTTGGATAATAAGGAGGGATTAAGGAAAAGCCTATTAAACATCAAATTAGGTTATGATTTTACAAATTAAGCACCAAAACTTCATGTTATACAACAAATTTGACAGAAAAAGCAGTTCAATACGCAGTAATGCTACGTAGTAATGACTGTATTTACGAATTTAGCACCAAAATATCACGATATATTGAAAGCATTGACTACAAAAATGGCTTGGATTATCCAGAGGCTTGGATAAGCGAGGCTTGGATAAGTGAGACTCTACTGTGTATGTGTGTGTGTGTGTGTGTGTGTGTGTGTGTGTGTGTATATATATATATATATATATATATATATATATATATATATATATATATCTTGCTATACTAATATTATGCTACACAAATAATGGAATATATTGTATATCCACAACAGTTATAGTTTCATTCCAAAGTGACAACTGGACAACTGGCTTATTAAAGGGTGTAAAAGAATACAAAAAGGAAACAAGACCCCTTCTCTGACGTTCCCCTTTTCCTTTTAGATTATCTGCTACGATTACGATAACGACGGCGGCCACGACTTCATTGGGGATTTCCAGACCTGCGTTGCCAAGATGTGCGAAGCCCAAGATGCCTTTGCAGTAAGTTCTGAACCAAAGCCCACAATCGGAAGCCTATGGTCCCTTTGTAAACAGGTTCAGGTTTCCTATATTTTGTGGCCCCTCCAAGTCCCTGGTCGAAAAGAAGCAACACCTCCAAACCAGGAAGGTGAAATTTTTCAAATTTATTGCTTAGTGTAATAAACCTGGGCAACGGCAGGGACCCAAGCGAGTAGTGATCTGTATTTGGTGACAAGATGAAATTAATGTATGTTTCAAGTACATAGTAGCCTGAAGGTAATGGTGTCCACCATATTTGTAATCATTTTGTGCACAAAACAAAGTTTGTGTACTTTGAAAGCAAAAGTGTGACTCTCAGCCAGCAGAGTGTTCCATTTCGGAATTTGGAGCTGCCTGATACTGTTGCTGTTGTTGTTGTTGTTATTATTATTATTATTAAAGAAGGTAAAGGTTTCCCCTGACATTAAGTCCAGTCTTGTCTGACTCTGGGGGCTGGTGCTCATCTCCATTTCTAAGCTGAAGAGCCGGCGTTGTCCGTAGACACCTCCAAGGTCATGTGGTCACTGGCATGACTGCATGGAGCGCCGTTACCTTCTCGCCGGAGCGGTACCTATTGATCTACTCACATTGGCATGTTTTCGAACTGCTAGGTTGGCAGAAGCTGGAACTAACAGTGTCCGCTCCCGCTATTATTATTATTATTATTATTATTATTATTATTATTATTATTATCACTATTATAATTATTATTGGATTCTGGGTAAGGGGTGCTCAACCTGTGCTTCCAAACCAAGGCCAAATTAGCCTCTCAAACCTCCTTTGGAGAAGAAGCGACTACGCAGCATGGAATTCTTCTCTGAGGGGTTGTTATTGGGATTCTTTGACACATTCTCTTGCATCTTCATCATCCTAATGTGGTTTCCCCCATTCCTGGCTTTTCTGGGTTTCATCTGTTTTCTCCATCCTGCTGTTTGCATTCTGTTGTTGTTGTTGTCCTTTATGTTGTCCTTGAACTTGAACACGCCCATTTGTATTTTAGAATGTTTTTATGAATGTTGATGTAAGTTAATAATTTTTAATCTGATTTATAGTGTATTGTATAATTTTTTATATGTGTGTTTATTGTAAGCCGCCCTGAGTCCCCTCTCGGGTGAGAAGGGCGGGATATAAATGTTGTAATAAATAATAAATAAATAAATTATGTCCAACCTCGGGCTCATTACCAGCGGGCCCTCATTAGGCAAATACACTGCTTGCTACCAATCCGGGCAATCCAGGCTCCCTTCTTATCTCCATCCGTGGGCTTTGATGGCCACGTCTTGGACAGACTCTGAGCCTTTGATCACATTCAGCTTGGCTTCTCTTGCCAAAAACAGAGATGAAAAGGGACGTGAGCGCCAGCCTTCCATATCCAGGGAACAAGATTGTTTTCTTTCCAAGGGAGCCCGTGTCTGACACAGCTTCCCTTTCGACATCTTCGCTTCCGTGCCTTTTAATTAGAGATCACTCGGGGGTCAGTGTGCAAACTGGGAGAGAATTCCCTTCCACGTTGATAGTATTACTTAGGATGCATCCACACTGTAGAAGTAATTCAGTTTGCAACCACATTTAACTGCCTTGACTCAATGCTACGCTTTGGTAGAGAAGGCTAAAGCGATGGTCAAAATACAACTCCCACTTTCTTTTTCATGTCAGGAGCAACCTGAGTAGCTTCTGGAGTGAGAGCATTGTCCGTCCGCAAGGACGTTGCCCAGAGGACATTGCCCAGATGTTTTGATATTTTTACCATCCTTGTGGGAGGCTTCTCTCATGTCCCCGCATGGAGCTGGAGCTGACAGAGGGAGCTCATTCGCACTTTCCCCAGGTGTGATTCTAACCTGGCAGCTTTATTATTATTATTATTATTATTATTATTAATTTATTATTTATAATAATAATAATAATAATAATAATAATAATAATCAACTTTATTTATATACTGCCATATCTCCCGGATGGGACTCAAGGCGGTTTCCAATCATAAAAACCACACATACATTACATAACAACATAATAACACATTATTAAGCAA
Organism: Anolis carolinensis; assembly: GCF_035594765.1. Lineage (NCBI taxonomy): Eukaryota > Metazoa > Chordata > Lepidosauria > Squamata > Anolidae > Anolis > Anolis carolinensis. The sequence goes on along the minus strand of NW_026943820.1, from coordinate 30,170,155 downwards.
GGTAAAACAATACAATTACAGTACAGTCTCACTTATCCAAGCTTCTGGATTATCCAAGCCATTTTTGTAGTCAGTGTTTGCAATATATCGTGATATTTTGATGCTAAATTCCTAAATACAGTAATTACAACATAACATTACTGCGTATTGAACTACTTTTTCTGTCAAATGTGTTGTATAACATGATGTCCCCGCATGGAGCTGGAGCTGGCAGAGGGAGCTCATCCGCACTCTCCCCGGGTGGGATTCGAACCTGGCAGCCTTCAGGTCAGCAACCCAACCTTCAAGTCACAAGGTTCCCACTCATTCTGTAGCATTGAGCCATGGCAGAGAAAGTGCTGCCTGCCAAACCGCATTAATTCCACAGTGCAGATGCTTTGGATCTTCTCCAAGCAGCCGGACTGACGTATGAACCGACTCTACAAACCATCAGCAGGCTTCCTCTTCCTTGCAGCTGCTCACCGTTGTTCAGCATTGCATTCGAGGCTCTTTGAGAAGAAGCACCCCTCTTTCTTTCTCTCTCTCTCTCGTTCTTCCTATGTACCTGGCACGGGACGGAGGCTCTTTGAGAGAGACCGGTTGGGGTGCCTCCAGTAAAAGCTTGCAAATGCCACATGAACACGCCCTTGTTTACCTTGGGAGTAAGCAACACCGCACATCTTCTCTGTCCACATCTTCCGCCTTCTCTGCAGGGCTCCTGAATGCAGTCCCTTGTTGCAAATAGCTTCAATTGCTGTTCCTTTACCCAAAACCTGGCAAAAGGAGCCTGCTTTGGCCCTCACCCGTTGCCTGGACGGGAACCAGAGCTCGGCTGCCGTTGGGCTCCAAGGAGCCGGGTTCCAAAGCAGCACTTGGAGGGACTTCAACCTACACAGGGTTGGAAGACCCCAAGGGCCATCCAGCCAGGAAGACCCCACCCAAGCCCTCCCAACAGGTGGCCATCCAGTCTCTGCTTAAAAACCTTCAGAGAGGGAACCTCCATCATCATTATTATAAATTATTTTATTATGACACAGCAAACAAGATAGACATGCTGGATTTCATGTCACAAAACTACAAGTCGAACACTTCCCAAACGTTTAGGACTGTGTGATGTATTTTCAGATGATGATGCAGATCCCAGTCAGGTGGCCTTTTGCAGTTGGCAGATCGTGATTTTGTCAATGTCTATTGTTTCCAATATTTATTATTATTATTATTATTATTATTATTATTATTATTATTATTATTATGCAATCCTAGAGTTGGAAGAGACCGCCAAGAGCCATTCGGTCCAACCCCATCCTAGCCCACCTTTCCAGCCCCTCTTTCATAAGGATACGAGACTAAAGAGAGGCTGGATGGCCATCTGTCGGGAGTGTTTTGATTGTGCCTTTCTGCCTGGCAGAAGGGGGTTGGACTGGATGGCCTTTGGGGACCCCTCCCAGCTCTAGGATGCCCAGGTTGCCTCCACCTCCCGCCATGCTTTTCCGACTCTGCCTCGAGCGTCTTGGACTCGACAGAAACTTATTGTAAACCTACAACATATATTTACTCTGGGCCATTTTTCCTCCTCCCGGACAGGTAGAATTTGAATGCATTAACCCCAAAAAGCAGAAGAAGAAGCGGAGCTACAAGAACTCCGGCATCATCATTGTCAAATCCTGCAAGGTGAGTCCCGCTTTTTGGAATCTCCCTCACATTGAAAATGCACGCATGAAAGTCCCGGCCATGATTTTGCGGCTTCATGGCTACTCAATGCTATTCAGGCTTGCTCATTGCAACAGTCACACTTGCTTTACAAGTTGGACGTTATTCCACAGGGATATTACATACAGTCCACTGGCCTCACTGCCAACAGAACCTCTGAAGATGCCATTAGCCACAGATGCAGGCGAAACATCAGGAGAGAATGCTGCCGGAACGTGGCTATACAGCCTGAAAAAACTCACAGCAACACAGATACACACACACACACACACACACACACACACATATATCTGTGGCACTTTATGTTTCTGAGTTTGCAACTTATAATGTGCACTTTGCTAATCTATCATTGCAACCTCACTGTTTTTAATTCTATGTTTTTAGTAAGTGTGTTTCATTTTTCTGGTCAATGTTTAAATATTATAACTGGTGCATGTTACTGTTTATTGATGTATTGTACATTGTTATTGTTTTGTATCTAATATTTCTGTGAGTCGTCCCGAGTCCCCTCTGGGGGAGATGGTGGTGGGATACAAATAAACATCATCATTATTATTATTATTATTATTATTATTATTATTATTATTATTATTATATACATACATACATACACACACTGTGTGTATATATATATATATATATGTGTGTGTGTGTGTGTGTGTGTGTGTGTGTATTGATATATAATAATAATAATAATAATAATAATAATAATAATAATAATAATAATAATAATAATGTTTATAGGCCCGGGCTGTGGCGCAGGCTGGAGAGCAAGCCAGCTGCAACCAGCTCCAATGAATCACTCTGACCAAGAAGTCATGAGTTCGAGGCCAGCTCGGAGCCTGCGTTTGTCTTCTGTCTTTGTTCTATGTTAAAAGGCATTGAATGTTTGCCTATATGTGTAATGTGATCCGCCCTGAGTCCCCTTCGGGGTGAGAAAGATGGGCGGGATATAAATACTGTAAATAAATAGATATCCATGGTGGCCAATGATGTGTGTGTGTATGTGTATATGTATATATATATAGAGAGAGAGATCTATATAATATATATTTGTATATGTATATGTATATAATAATAATAATAATAATAATAATAATAATAATAATAATAATAATATCACACAGTTCTAGACACTTGGGAAGTGTTCGACTTGTGATTTTGTGATATGAAACCCAGCATATATATCTCATTTGCTGTGTCATACAATGCCTTTTAACATAGAACAAAGACAAGACAAACACAGGCTCCGAGCAGGCCTCGAACTCATGACCTCCTGGTCAGAGTGATTCATTGCAGCTGGTTGCAGCTGGCTTGCTCTCCAGCCTGTGCCACAGCCCGAGCCTATAAACATTATAAACATTATTATATATATCTATCAATATGTATATATACACATACATATACATCACTGGCCACCATGGATATATCACTCTGGTTTGCATCTCCAGCCTGAAGCCATGTGTCAGTTGCCACCTGATATTTTTTCCATCTTGGAGATAAAAGACTCGGCCCGTCCTGCCATTTCCGACATGGCTCTTGGGCTTGCTTAATATCCTGCTATTTATGAGAAAGCCTTTCTGGTGTGCAATGTGCTCAAACGGCATCCTCTCTCTCTCTTTCTCCTTCTTTCCTTCCTTCCTTCCTTCCTTCCTTCCTTCGTTCCCTCTTTCCAACCGTTCTGCAGATCGCTAGAAATTACTCCTTCCTGGACTACATCCTCGGGGGCTGCCAGTTAATGTTTACGGTAAGCAGATCTGCATTTTCCTTGCACGGGGTGATCAATCGCAAACACAGCCTCACAATCAATGGACCCTATTAAAGGCTCAACATTAATTAAAGCTTCGGAGAGGCTTAATGGATGAACATCCACCTGTTTGGGCTCAGGGAGGAGAAATAGGACTCTGCGCATGAAACTTACTTGAAGTGTCATGCGTGTTGGAAGATCTATTAATGTGTGCCTTCAAGTCACTTCGGACCTGTGGTGATCCTAAGACAAACCTTTCGTGTGGTTTTCTCCTCATAAGGTGAGGCAGGTAATTAATAATAATAATAATCTATATATATAAAGGAGTAATGGTGTCCGTTCCTCCCACTAAACAACAAAAGTACAAGCCCCAGAACCTAGAAATTTGGCAACACAACCCACCATCCTTGCCCCTAGGTTCCGACAACAAAAAGAAAAGAAAAATAAAGTCCTAATTAGAGGGAGAGAAATAATTGTTTTTATCCAATTGCTGCCAGTTAGAAGGCTAAGCTCTGCCCACTTGGTCTCCTAGCAACCCACTCAGCCAAGTGTTAATAAAAGAATAAATAATAAAATAAAAACAAATAATACAATAAAAAATAATAAAAAACACTAAAATAATTAAAAACAATAAAAAATTAATACAATAAAATACTATAACAACAAAATGACTACAATTAATACAACAAAATAATAAAATATAATAAATAAAAAAGATAAGTTACAATAAAATTAATAAAAAAATACAAATAATGTCAAATAAAAATTCCACAACAATTTTTAACTAATACCACCACCACTTTGCCACAGCAATGCGTGGCCAGGCACAGCTAGTAATAATACATAATAATACATCACACAGTCCTGAACACTTGGGAAGTGTTCGACTTGTGATTTTGTGATACGAAATCCAGCATATACATTGCGTTTGCTGTGTCATACTGTGACTTTGTGTGAATAATAATAATAATAATAAAAAATCACACAATCCTAGACACTTGGGAAGTGTTTGACTTGTGATTTTGTGATACGAAATCCAGCATATAGATCTCGTTTGCTGTGTCATACTATGACTTTGTATCAACAATGATAATAATAATAATAGTGTCATCGAAGGCCTTCATGGCCAGAATCACAAGGTTGTTGTGCGTTTTCTGGGCTGTATGACCATATTCCAGAACATGGCCATACAGCCCAAAAACACACAACAACACAACAACAACAACAACAATAATAATTACACTATATAACAAAATTTGAAAAAGGTTCTGTTCCAGGTTTGAAAGTGTTCTTTCCTGTTTCATTTTGCAGCCCTTATTTTGAAAGTAGTTCTTCTACTCCACTGCCACAAATTTACGTTGAGTTGGTTGAGACTTGCTTGAGATATTCATTGAAAAACTAGAACAAAATGTGCATGGAGTGCCATTGCTTGGCTGTGCATCCCTGCCAGGCACAACAATAGAGGAACCCACAAGATTTGTAAGTTGAATGAAAAGTAATGCCTCCACGTTCGTAACTAACTCCTCAGCAGATAGCCGTCCTGGTCTGCGGCAGGTCCTGGCTTGTTCAGCAGACTTTCCTCTGCAGTTCCATTTGGCAGGAAGCCTTACATTGAACGTTTGTGTTGTTAAAGTGCCAAGTATGGGACCCTGCGCAGACGTTCGGTCAATGCGACTTAAGCAACGTGCAGTCCCTGAATTCTTGACAGCAGAAGGTGTCACGCCAAAGGAGATCCATCAGAGAATGCAAGCTGGTTATGGTGATTGTGTGGATGTGAATCCTGTGCATCGTTGGGTGAGTAAGTTTAAAGATGTTGAGGTGGGAACATCTGACTTGCGTGACAAACAAAGAGTTGGACGTCCTGTGACAGCAACCACCGAGTTTCACATGTAAAAGGTTTGACAGACTGATTCAGGACGATCGCCATATCACTCAGAGAGAAATTTCAAGCATAATTGGCATTTCACAAGAACATGTGGGTCACATTATTGCTTTGCTTGGCTGTCGGAAGATCTGTGCACGATGGGAACCCAAGATGCTGACGCCTGAAATAAAAGCGCACAGACTTGAAATTTGCCAGGAACTCCTATCACATTATGAGAATGAAGGTGATGCCTTTCTTCTTTGGGGTGACACCTTCTGCTCTCAAGAATTCAATGACTGCACATTGCTTAAATCACATTGACCAACCATCTGTGTAGGGTTCCATACCTCGCACTTTAACAACACAACCATCCAATGCTAAGGCTTCCCACCAAATGGAACTGTAGAGGAGAGTCTACTGAACAAGCCAGGACCTGCCGCCGACCAGGACTGCCCTCTGTTGAGGAGTTACGAAGGTGGAGGCATTACTTTTCATTCAACCCTCGTACTTGAGCTTTGGGCAGACAAAAGTGTTGCTCATTCCCTTGGCTGCCAAAAGCAACCCTTTCCTCTGTTTGCACCGGCCAAGCTTTACGCGCTGGATCGGCTGCATTTGCAACCCGACGCACTCCCGTTCCTATAGCAACCCTCTTTGTCATCATCATTGTCATCATCCTTCTCTATCTCTACAAAACAAACCTACAAACAGAAATGTGCAGCCTCCGCTTAGGCACATAAACAGGGAACCCTTGCACAACCCTTGGTTGACTGACTAACGTAGATAGGCATGTGTCCATCAAAAATTATTGTTACCTGGCTATCTCTGCTATGATTTCTTGTTCTGTTTTGTACCAGAACTGTAACAAACTGTTCACCAAAAGAAAAGGAAAACACAGGCAGGGGCAAACCTTTTTTTTTTTTTCCTTTTCATTTGGTGTGATTCCAAGGTAGATGTAAGAATTCATGGCTCAAAATCGCCACTATTTTTATTAGTGAAAAATGGAAACCATTCCATAGTAAAGAACTCATGGATCTCAATAAAAGGCTTAAAAGTTGTAAAAGACTTTAAACTTGGGCTCCATCCTGGGAGCCGTTTCTGGTGCAGACAGGGTGGCTAATGAGACGGTGGCTAATGTGTTTCCTTCCAGGTGGGGATCGACTTCACGGCCTCCAACGGGAACCCCCGGGACCCCACCTCCCTGCACTACATCAGCCCCATGGGCACCAACGAGTACCTCTCGGCCATCTGGGCCGTCGGGCAGATCATCCAAGACTACGACACGTAAGTCCTCCTTCCGGGGAAACATCAAGGCCCTCTCATCCACTGACGTCTTTGTTGCAGCTCTGCCGGCAGCGAGTTTCATTTGTCAGAATGAGACTTGATCTCAACACAGAGATAGGTCTACTCCAGGTGTTATTATTATTGAATAATGCACCAGTGGTGCAGTGTGTTAAAGCATTGAGCAGCTGAATTTGTGGACCAAAAGGTTGGTGGTTCAAATAACGGAGTGAGCACCCACTGTTAGCCCCAGCTTCTGCCAACTTAGGAGTTTGAAAACATGCAGATGTGAGTAGATCTATAGGTACTGCTTTGTTGGGAAGGTAAGGGCACTCCATGCAGTCAAGCCAGCAGCCACATGACCTTGTAAGTAAGTAAGTAACTTTATTTTTCTATCCCGCCATAATCTCCCGACAGGGACTCGGGGTGGCTAACACGGGAAAAAAGCCCGAAAACAAAACAAATACAACAATTAAGACAAATTATAATAAATAAAAGATTTATTATATAATTTATATATGATTTTATATATTATATAATTTATATACTGTAATTATTTATTTATAAAATCAACATTATAAAAACAATACATTACATAAATCATAAAACTCATTAAAAGCATAAAATGAGAGAACCAGTTGTTCTGCTCCGGAAACTTTGTTTTTGTGGCTGCCATAAACTAACAACCACAACAACAACAACTTTATTTTGGACCCCGCCTCCATCTCCCCAAAGGGACTCGGGGCAGCTAACATGGGGCCAAGCCCAAAGAACAGACAATGGACAAAAAGTTAAAAGCATATGTAAACAACAATATCAAACAGATAAAACAAACAAATTACAAATGCAATAATACAATATACTGTATATACTCGAGTATAAGCCTAGTTTTTCAGCCCTTTTTTGGACTGAAAAAACCCTCTTCAGATTATACTCGGGTGAGGGTTCTGGTGGGCTTATATTCAGGTCGACTTATACTCAAGTATATATTTATTATTTTTCTCTATTATTATTGGTATTGTTACATTTATTATTTTACTCTATTAATTTTTATTACATTTATTATTTTACTCTAGTATTGTTGTTACTTTTACATTAATTTTACTCTATTTTTATTATTAATAATATATTTATTATTTTACTCTATTTATTATTACATTTATTATTTTACTGCATTTATTATTATTATTATTACATTTATTATTTCACTATTATTATTAAAAGTAGACGTAAGCACATTTACATTGAAGAAGATGAGAATAATGATTTAATCAGAGTTGAAGTCATATCTTAAATTACAGTTTGATGTAAAGATTCAAAAACATTTAAACTACGGATGCCTCATTTAATGTAATTTTATTGGTATCTCGGCTTATACCGGAGTCAATGTTTTCCCAGTTTTTTTGTGGTAAAATTAGGTGCCTCGGCTTATATTCGGGTCGGCTTATACTCGAGTATATACGGTAATTTTATTGGTATTTTAGCTTATACTGGAGTCAATGTTTTCCCAGTTTTTTTGTGGTAAAATTAGGTGCCTCGGCTTATATTCGGGTCGGCTTATACTCGAGTATATTTATTTTGCAATGCCCAGCCTTAGGTTGAGTCCGTGTTCATGTTCCACCTTTACTTTCTCATCCTTTTTGCTGGTTTGTTTTGCAGAGACAAAATGTTTCCTGCCTTGGGTTTTGGAGCCCAGTTGCCGCCCGACTGGAAGGTAAATACAGTCTGTTGTCGAAGTCTTTCATGGCTGGAATCACTGGGTTGTTGTGTGTTTTCTGGGCTGCCTGGCCATGTTCCAGAAGCATTTTCTCCTGACGTTTTGCCCACATCTATGGCAGGCATCCTCAGAGGTTGTGCAGTATACTAGAAAAAAAAATAAGCAAGGAAGATGTATATATCTGTGGAAGGAATTATTTGAAGAATGGAATTAATTTATATGCTTTTAATGCTTTTTAATGTTTGTATAATGTATTTTTACTGATTATTTATTTATTTAAAGTATTTATATTCCGCCCTTCTTTCTCACCCCGAAGAGGACTCAGGGCGGATTACAATGAACACATATATGGCAAACATTCAATTTCAACAGACAAACAACATATATAGACAGACACAGAGGCATTTAACATTTTTCCAGCTTCACGATTCCGGCCACAGGGGGAGCTGTTGCTTCACCATCCACTAGTGGCTGTACTTCCTCATTCCATTCTTCGTGTTTTGCTGGCAGTTTTTATGATGTTGTAAATTAGTTAAATTAGCCTCCCGCATAAAGCGTACCTAAATTTCCCTACTTGACAGATGCAACTGTCTTTCGGGGCTGCATAGGTCAACAGCAAGCCGGGCTATTTAATGGTCGGGGGCTTAACCCGACCCGGGCTTTGAACTCATGACCTCTCGGTCAGTAGTGATTTATTGCAGCTGGTTACTAGCCAGCTGCGCCACAGCCCGGCCCTGTTACTGTTAATAGTTTTAAATGTGTTGTTATTTTTATTGATAGTTTGGCATTGAATCTTGCTGGGGGTTGTAAGCCGCCTTGAGTCCCCTCAGGTGAGAAAGGTGGGGTACAAATGTTGTAAATAAATAAATTGTTGTAAGTAAATTATTGTCTGTTGGAGGCCAGTGAGAATGTGAATGTGTGAATCTTCCCCCGGGCAGGAAGAAGCCAGGACATGAAGCTGGCAAGGCCGTTAATGCTAATCAAGGTGATTAATTAAAGCCTTCCCACTGGTCCCCAACAGACAAGACTTCCTTCTCCCACCCTGGACCTTCCACAGGTATAGAAACCTTGTTTAGTTTTTTCCAACAGACCTCACAACCTCTGAGGATGCTAGCCATAGATGTGGGCAAAACATCAGGAGAGAATGCTGCTTCTGGAACAGGGCCAGGCAAACTTGCAGTATGTTTTCAAGTCGCTTCTGGCATGATAAAAAAAATCTCTCCTAAGGCTTTTATATTCTCTGGCTGGATCTACAGTGCTATATAATCCAGATTACCTGCCATAGATGTGGGCGAAATGTCAGGAGAGAATGCTTCTGGAACAGGGCCAGGCAGACTTGCAGTATGTTTACAAGTCGCTTCTGGCACGATAAAAAAAAATCTGTCCTAAGGCTTTTACATTCTCTGGCTGGATTTACAGTGCTATATAATCCAGATTATCAGTTTTGAACTGGATTGTATGAGTCTGCAAAGGCTTGCTCTTAATGTATTTTTTGACGTTTTTCGGCATTGCCGGAGGGACCGCAATAGAAATGAAGACGACAATGACGGGAAAGATAAGAGTGGTAGACATGCCGCTTTGTTCTCCTGTTGCCATGGGGACGCAAAACGCTTTCCCAAACGAGATGAGTATGAGTAAGACATTTGTGCGACTCAGTGCGCCCTCGATGCGGAAAATGTCACGGAAGGATCATTTGGAAACGCAAGCGGCGCGGACGGGAAGGGCAGCACAGAGCCCGCTTGGCCAGCACTGAACCATCATCATCATCATCATCATCATCATCATCATGGTGATGATAGTGTAGACCAGGGGTCCTCAAACTTTTAAAGCAAAGGGCCGGTCTACAATCCTTCAGACTATGGAGGGGCCGAATTATCATTTGAAAAAAAATACAAACAAATTCCTATGCACACTGCACATGTCTTATTTGCAGTGCAAAACAACAACAACAATGAAAGAACAATACAATATTTAAAAATGAAAACAATCTTAACCAACATAAACCTATCAGGATTTCAATGGAAAGTGTGGGCCTGCTTCTGGCCAATGAGATAGTCAAGTTAATTAGGGTTGTTGTTGTTGTTGTGTGCCTTCAAGTCATTTCAGAATTTGGGTGAGCCTAAGTCTAAAATTAATTATTTACTTACTACATTTATTTACTACATTTATATCCCACCCTTCTTACCCCGAAGGAGACGCATAGCAAAATATTAGCATTATATATTACTATATTGAACTATACCACTATACTGTAATACTATATGTAATATATAACATATAATTAATATTATTAAATGGCATTATTATTGGTATTATATTGTACAACATTATAATATTTTATCAATATTATATGTATATACAATATATTATATTATTAAAACTGATATAAAAATATATTATAAAACTGAGGGCGGGGGCCAGATAAATGACCTTGGAGGGCCGCATCCGGCCCCCGGGCCTTAGTTTGGGGACCCCTGGTGTAGGCTCTCTGTTAACCAGAACTCTCAAGCAAACAGCAAATTCCAACATTAATAAAATGCTGTTTTTATAATACAGCCCAACTGTTATATTTAAGCTTACCTTTATTTGCCTAAATTTGCTTTTAATGGCTTCACTTCAATGAAGGCTTAAACGAGGAACATTTTCTCTTTTGTGGACGCTTAGGGCACGACTGGACTTAACGTCAGGGGAAACCTTTACCTTTTTCTAGGGCCACACCTGTCTGGCCAAGGAGGCGAAAAAGACGGATGCCCAAGGGCAGGGCTGGGTTTCCTTATGGTATTTGGGCAGCTCGTGTGCAGAACCTGTTGGATTATGGTTGTATGTGTGTGAAATGTAAATCAAGTGTTTTCTGCCGTTAGGCAAGAGTGAGTGTTTCAGTAATGAAACAGTTAACAGCAGGCTAGTTTTGACTGACAGCCTGCTATGACCTATCAGGCATGATTTCTGGCCTTGGAAGTTGGGGACTGTGCAGACTGAGGAATGTGTTTTTCTTATCTCTGTGAGTTGAGCTGGTGCTTGCCGAGGCAAGAGGCTGAAGAGAATGCCAGCTCAGAGCGATGGCTTTTGCTGTGCTTAGTAAATATGTATTATAGCTATTGAATAAATGTTTGGACCAGACTACAGATGTGTTTGAGTCTGACATTTGAACAGAGGAATTGGTGTGGCAGACGATTGCAACCAATTCATCCGGGTGCTGGAGAAGATGATTGATGGAGCTTGAAGAATCCCACCCGGCTCGCACCCTGACCTCCACGCTGACGGAACCTGTGTCACCCTGAAGCTGCACCAAACCAACCCAAAAGTGACCACAGACCTGGTTATGTTTTGGTCCCTCTTCAGAATTATTGCCATGTTTCCAAAATAGGGAGCGCATGGAGTTACAGAGGAAAAGAATTACACAATGAGTACATAAGGTTACCTTTGGTGTTTGAAACGGAACATTAAGAAAACTGTTTTGAAACTTGCCCTGAAAACGTGATGTTTGCAAAAGGAGTTCGTTGTAACCTCTGCCTTCTCCTTCTTCTTTGCTTCCAGGTGTCTCATGAGTTTGCCATCAACTTCAACCCCACCAACCCTTTCTGCCTTGGTAAGTGAGAACTTAAGTCAATCCTGGATGCCTCAATAAGAGGCAAAAACACATCCCTTTGGCCACCCAGGTCTGCCTCAGCTTGGACAAAAAATATTCATTGACATCATATATATGAGTGATGGAATCCTGGCGACCGACAAAACAACAAAACTAAACACCCCACAACTCGAAAATTGACAGTACAACCCCTCATCCACGCCTCTAGGTTGATACAACAAAAAGAAAAGAAAAATAAAGTCCTAATTAGAGGGAGAGGAATAATTGTTTTTATCCAATTGCTGCCATTTAGAAGGCTAAGCTCTGCCCACTTGGTCTCCTAGCAACCCACTCAGCCCAGGGGACAGGCAAAGTTAGGCCTCACTTAGGCCTCTTCCACACTGCCTATAAAATACAGACACCACCAGACAACGCCACAGCAACGCGTGGCCGGGCACAGCTAGTTCCTTAATAGAAGCGTTTGCCTCGGAGCCCAAGACATCATGTGATGTGTGCAGGGGAAGGCATTTAATTTCATTGCACAATGACAATAACGTTATTCTATCCTACTCCATCTGAAGGATGGAAACTATCTTAGTTTGAGGATAGTTGGAGGAACGGAGGAGGAAAAGAGTCCGAGACGGAGAGAGAGCTGCTAGATTAAAAGACCACGGAGCAGAAAGTGGGGCTGGCTTGAGTTTATGGGTCATCGGAGAGAGAGGGGCCTCCAAACGTCACCCGAGTCCTCTTCTGCTTCCTCGCAGGTGTAGACGGCATCGTCCAGGCCTACTCCACCTGCCTGCCACACATTCGCTTCTATGGGCCGACCAACTTTTCCCCCATCATCAACCACGTGGCCCGATTCGCAGCCCAGGCCACGCAGCAGCCGGCGGCAACGGTGAGTCGAAGGGAGCATATGCCTTACCGGTTGTCACTTCTCCAATAATGTCGTAGACGGAAACTGGGATGTGTGTGTGTGTGGCCAGGCAGTATCGGAGTGCGATCAGGATTGTCCCCAGCACATGATGCACTCAACATATGTGTGTGTTTGCAGAGGCCGCACGGGAAGCTCAAGGTGCAAGAAATAGCTGCACAGACAGGACTGTGAACACTTGTTATTATGCTTCTGAAAGAATTAGATGCAACGAGCAGTGCGTGCGATTTTTGTCAAGAGCACTGGTGTTGAATGGCGGATACAGTAGAGTCTCACTTATCCAACATAAACGGACCGGCAGAACGTTGGATAAGCGATTATGTTGGATAATAAGAAGGGATTAAGGAAAAGCGTATTATATTATATATATATATATAAATACAGTAGAGTCTCACTTATCCAACACTCGCTTATCCAACATATTCGCTTATCCAACATTCTGCCGGCCCGTTTATGTTGGATAAGTGAGACTCTACTGTATGTGTGTGTGTGTGTGTGTGTGTGTATATATATATATAATTATAAATAATTGAAGTTTTACCTTATCAGATAGAGTAAATTAACATTGAAAGAGTGAGAACATTTGATATATCTCTCTCAATGAGTCTGAACCAATTCCGCCTAGTTTGTGGCAGCCAGGTTGTCGCAGGCTGAATCCCTGGCGCTCCATGTATCCGGAAACAGCGCCAACGGCATAGGCGGAAATAGCGCACGGTGCCATTGGGCCTCCTGAGGACCCACCAACCTGGAATAAATGCCACGGCCTTGTGGGGGGTCTGAGGTCTGCTCCTGCTCCCCTTCCAGCAATACTTCATCCTCCTGATCATCACGGACGGCGTCATCAGCGACATGGACGAGACCCGTCACGCCATCGTCCAGGCCTCCAAGCTGCCCATGTCCATCATCATCGTCGGGGTCGGGAACGCGGACTTTGTGGCCATGGAGTTCCTGGACGGAGACAGCCGCATGCTCCGCTCTCACACCGGGGAGGAGGCCGTGCGCGACATCGTCCAGTTTGTGCCCTTCCGCGAATTTCGCAGCGTGAGTACGGAAGGCGGTCCTGGAGATTTTGTCGTTTGGGAGTTGTAGTTGTTGGGATGTGTAGTTCACCTACAATCAAAGAGTATTCTGAACTCCACCAATGATGGAACTGAACCCAACTTGGCACACAGAACTCCCATGATCAACAGAAAATACTGGAAAGGTTTTATTTATTTACTTACATTTATATCCCGCTCTTCTTTCTCACCCCGAAGGGGACTCAGAGCGGCTTACAAATCAAATGTACATACAATATATTATTAGCATAGCACAATATGAGCATTAAATTACTATATTGTACTATATAATTTTAGGGTAATATTATTAGGATATTACATTTAATATATAATACATAATTAATATTATATTGTATTATTAATTAGTATATTATACTACATTATAATATTATCAATATTATAAGTACATACGTACAATATATTGTATATTTATAAATTATTATATATTATATATATGTATATAAAATTAGCATAGCATGTTGCTATGGCACAGGAGACAAGATGGAACTATCTTCCCGGCTCTCCCCGTTGCTCTGGTCTTGGAGGTTTGGAAGGCATTGAACTTGAGTTTGGGAGTTGTAGTTCACCCACATCCAGAGAGCACTGCGGACTCAGTGATGGATCTGGACCAAACTTGGCATGAATATTCAATAGGCCCAAATATGAACACTGGTGGAGTTTTGGGAAAATAGCCCTTGACATTTGGGAGTTGTAGTTGCAGAGATTTATAGTTCACCTACAACGCAAGAGCATTCTGAACACCACCAAGGATAGAATTGGGCCAGACAAACTGTGAATCCTATCAAGAATTTCTTATTACCATTATTTCCATGTACAATACTCTATGGTACGTACATTTACCGATCTTGCATGCTCCGGTGCTCTGTTTGTTGGGCATGCTTCCAAACGAAAACTTTCCTAGGTCTTACTTTCTGGGGAGGCCTTATATTTAGCAATTCAGCAAAACCTCTACTAGGTTTTATTTTCAGGGGATGTCCTATTTTCAGGGAAACAGGGTAGGAAACCCCCAGGAGCTTTGTTCGTTCTGCCACGCAGGAGGACGCAATCAAAACACTCCCAACAGATGGCCATCCAGGCTTCAAGACGTCCAAAAGAGGAGACCTCGGCACACTCCGAGGCGGCCAATTCCCAAGTCCTTCCTCACGTTTGGGTGGAACCTCTTTCCCTGCCCGTGATGCCCTTCTTGTCTTGCAGGCGCCCAAGGAGACCCTGGCCAAAGCGGTCCTGGCGGAGCTCCCGCAGCAGGTGGTCCAGTACTTCAAGCAGCAGAACCTGCCGCCCGTCAACTCAGAACCGGCCTAGGGAGGGAGGGGCCCCCGCTCTCCGCCTGCATGTCCCCCAAAACGTGCCAGTCCCGGGCTGCATGCCTCACGTGGTTTCAGAGCGTTTCGTATTTTTTTATTTAAATGAGTTTATTTTAAATACAAACCAACCCAGATCTCCCTTGAAAACGCAACACAAGCAGAGTCTGGATCGCAGCTCACAAAGGAATCCCGTTTCCAGTCCAGGATGCCTCCTCTCCTCGCTAACTCCAAGAACCCGTTTTTAAGTATCTGAATGTACTTTGTATGGTTTCCTTTTGTTGGAACAGGAAAACATTTCTACAACCGGAACTCGGTTTTTCCCCGCAGGCTGTCAAATTATGATTGATGTCTCCGTGCCCAAAGAAACGTGGACAGTTTGTGGATGTGTCGTACTTGTACTTCTCATGCGCCATCTGTCGTTTTTATACCGTGTACATGTTCCTCTTTGTAATACTCAGGTTAATAAACAGACTTGGACTCTTTGCAGCTTCACGGAGCTCCCGCGGTCGGTGTCCTCAACTCTGGTGGAAGGGGAGGAACTTCCTGGGGCAGGAACAGCCCGGGACAAGGGGTGGAGGAACCGTGGCAGGCCTTGTGTCCACTGGAAACACTGGCAAAGGTGGGGTAGCTTTTGCTTTTAATGCTTCTTTTCACTCATATTTATTTTATTTTATTTACAGCATTTATATCCCGCCCTTCTCACCCCGAAGGGGACTCAGGGCGGATCACATTACACATATAGGCAAACATTCAATGCCTTTTAACATAGAACAAAGACAAGACAAACATAGGCTCCGAGCGGGCCTCGAACTCATGACCTCCTGGTCAGAGGGATTCATTGCAGTGATTCATTGCAGCTGCTCTCCAGCCTGCGCCACAGCCCGAGCTTGTTTTCTTGCCTTGCAATCATGGCATGCCTTGTGTCCACTGGAAACACTGGCAAAGGGGGCCAGGTGGGGTAGCTTTTGCTTTTGATGCTTCTTTTCACTCCTAGCGGCTTGCTTTCTTGCCTTGCAATGAATGAGACTGACTGGGAGCCTTCTGAGCTTTACAAAACACTAACGAAAAGGTTTGGGGGGTCAGCTTCGATTCTTACGTTTTTGGAGCGCTTCAAAAAGACTTTCAACTTCCAAAACTTCCAAACTCTTCCGATTTTTACGAGTCATTTGCACACCTCTACCCTCCAGCCCAACGCTTTGCCACACAGGAATACACTCCCAGCACAGTTACTCGCAATTTATTCAACAATCACAAGGTACTTCCCAGGCCAGGACACTGCTTTGCGTCGCTCCTCATTGTTGCACTCACCCCATAGCATCAGCATTCTCTCTCTTGCCCCAAACTGCCCTTAAACGCAACTAGCCCTCGAAGACCAACCCCCTCCTGCCCCCATGACCTTACCCTGAAGGCGCCAGAACCTGCCTGAACTTGGACACCCGAAGGAAAAAGCCCAACAAGGTGACCGTGATAAGCAGACGGGTCTCCAGGGAAGACAGTTCATCATTATTGAGTTCAATCATCAGCCCTCTTCCTGCTGGATCATTCTATGTCAAGGGGTCTGAACGTTTAAAAAGTTCCCACCATCATGCTCTCCAATTGTGTTCACATTTTCGCTGTAGCGCCAGCAACTACTGCAACCAGAAACCTCACATTTTGGGAAACTTAGCTGAACACCTGACTGTCGCTACAGCTCAAATTTGAACAAAATTTGGTGGGAAGGTTTAGACCACTTGCCATGGAATGACCCTGCTATTCTTGAAAGATACATTAAAACCACAGACTTAAACATCACCTGCTCTTCCAATTCTTCTTTCTAAAGCCAATCACTATCACATATTCTTGTTAATATATTTTTTAAAGAATTCAGCTATTTACCCAGCCCCACCCTTATGCCGCAAGGAGTCACGCTTTGTGCCTTTGTGGATATTATCTCAGGATGAACAGTCACAGAAAACACCACCTTCCCCAATTTATTATTGTTTTGGCGTGCCTTCACGTCGCTTATGACTGACGGCCACCCCGTCGTGGGGTTTTCTGGGGCAGAAAGCGTGCAAATCGCCCAGAGTCGCCCAGTGAGCTTCCAAGGCTGGGCAAGGGCTGCAAACCCTGGCCTCCGGACAGTTTCAGAGGAAATGAGGAGAGAGAGACGTGCACAACAGCTTTGCATACATTATTTTGGTATTCGGAGAGAAGGAAGGAAGGATGGACAGGAGAGAACCGATTTGCTCGGAAGGTGAACCTGGGTGACAAAGGAAGCCTGTCTGGTTCAAAGAAGTCCCACGCGAGCGGCAAAGGGCGGAGGGGTCCTAGAGCGGGGCGTCAAAGAAGTTGCTTCCGCGGAAGACGGAGGAGACGATCTTCCCGGTGGAGTTGATGGTGCCCTCGCTGTCGGAGCTGGACTCGGAGTCGCTGCTCCCCGAGTAGGCGCCCAGGCCGGGCAGGATCCCGATGCAGACGGCCGCCGAGGGGCAGTGGAGCGTGGGGCCGCTCACGGAGACGCCCCCGCCCAGGGGGACGCGCGGGGGGGACCCTGCACCAGAGAAAGGGGAGAGAACGGACAGGCCGGTCACCGGGGCTCCACCACAGCGGGCCCAGAGAGGCAGCCGGGGGCTAACTGGGGCCGGGACTTCATCACATGCAATAACAATAACAATAATAATAATAATAATATGCCTCAAGTACACTTGGAAGTGTTCGACTTGTGATTTTGTGATACGAAATCCAGCATGTCTGTCTTGTTTGCTTTGTCTTAATAAAATAATGATGATGATGATAATAATAATAATAATAATAATAATAATAATAATAATAATATGCCTCAAGAACCACCTGCTAGTACCACTCACATACATTTACTCATTTATTTACTTCATTTCTATCCTGCCCTTCTCACCCCGAAGGGGACTCAGAGCGGACTTACAAAATCGGCAGCTATTCAATGCCATAAATACAATACCATAAAATAAACAGTTACATTAAAACCAAAAACATTGTCATAGAATCCTAGAGTTGGAAGAGACCCCATGGGCCATCCAGTCCAACCCCATTCTGCCAAGAAGCAGGAAATCGCGTTCAAAGTACCCCCGACAGATGGCCATCCAGCCTCTGCTTCAAGGCCTCCAAAGAAGGAGCCCCTACCACCACCGTCAGAGCAAGGCTTTCTCTCCATGCCACCACCTCCACAGGCCTGTTTTTTCAATTTTCACATTAACCTAGAGAACCCCTTCCCACAACTGGCCCACCAGTGAGATGTTCACAAGGACCATTCGTCCAGTGCAGAACTCCCTCAAAGACACGGAAACACTGTTACCTGTCGCCTTGTCATGGTCCGGATCTGGATCCAGCTTGAGTCTCTTCACACTGTTGGCACCGTCAGAACTACAAGACAAGGCAACAGCAGAAAGAGACATGGGCTTTGAAATATAAACACACTTGAGAACTTTCACTCCAAGTCCCTCCGTGAAGCCCCGCTGTGTGAACTGGGGTGTGTGGACCCACTTTGGACGGAGGACAACTGGCCCCTTGGGCTCCCAACAGAACAAGCACCAGGAATTTTCACTGAGCAGACAGCCAGGACTAATGGACCTCACAGAGGCCTTTTGAGCATTTCGAACCAGATGACAGGTCCTTGGGGCTCAACCAGAAGAGCAGACCTTGTAAGGCTGATGACACCTGCAATGCTATGTCAGGAATGCCAAGCATACCTCTACCTCCTCCTCCTCCTCCTCCTCCTCCTCCTCGCCTTTCTCTCCGCTGCCAGCGTGCACCCCCCCCCCCCGAGTTGCCAGGGGAAAGTGTGGGTATCCAGGCAACATTCAGCGGCACTTCTGCAGCCAGGCACGCAAGGAAAATACCACTCTTTGGAGGAGGCTTTTCCTTTGCTGCCTTGCGACTAACAAGGAACCGCACGACTCACCTCCTGTGTTTCACTGCTCCGGCCAGAAGCTTCGCCTGGGAGAACTTGCCCTTGCTTTCAGCAGGTTTCGCCACCAGCTTCTTCTCTGCCTCGTTCTTCTTCAGGTCCGCACTGGCCCCCACTTTGGCCAAAGTGCTGTGGATTCAAGGTTCAGGACCAAAGGGCATTTGAGGAGGGAGCGCAGGGGTGGAAGGAACCCAGAGGCCCAATGCACACCGCCCACGGTGTCGGCTGAATCACACCCCAAATGGGCAACAACAATTTTTTCAAACCGTGTGCGCATATACCACATTTCCCTGAAAACAAGTCCAGATCTTATATTATTTTTTGCTCCAAAAGATCCACTAGAGCTTATTTTCAGGAGATGTCTATTTTTTTTGTGTACAACAATATAAACGTATTAATTTACTGTGTTGTCGAAGGCTTTTATGGCTGGAATTGCTGGATTATTTTCTGGTTAGGTCTTATTTCTGGGAAAACGGTAGATGTATGAATGTACACATGAACTAACACTGGCAGGCACACATACAACCCCTTTATGAATTTGCCTTTGATCAAAATGACTAAGCCAATACTAACATGCTTTGGTCTACGAAGAGACGCCACGTCTCAACGGGAAAAGCTCCGCAAAGTGACAATGCCACAGGAAAAGAGGGCGGACGCATTATAGCACAGAAGCAATGGCTCTGAATCTGCAAGACCCAAACAGTTGTCATAGAGACCTCTCGCTCGTCATGTGGCTACACGCAGGAACAAAACCATTATCCAGTCATTCAAGTAAAATCTGTAATAATTATTTCCTCCATCACACCACGCTGTTTCATATTCTACAACAAGACTTCAGCAATCTCAGGTCCACAGCCCATCCCACGCCTTGGGTTCAGCATGAGACCAATACCTTTGCTGAACGACCCTGATGCATCCTAACTCCCAGCAGAGTGAAAATTACACAGATGGTTCCAACTGAGCAAATGGAAATTCATGTGATAAGCATTTAATCCTTTTGTGCTTTGCGATGGTCCTACAGAATCTTCCCCTTCTGAAGCTGAGAGTCCCACTGGAAAGAAATCATCCATTATGGAGTGGAAAACATTCCACGGGAAAAAGGGTCGCTGCTTTAATTTTTTTCTATGCAAAATTTCCATACCATCTCTCTCTGTTCCTCTCCCTAGTTGCCTGGCTGTTGCACAGCAATACTAGAGGGAGTGATTATACCACGTGACACGTTTTTTGCTCCTGGGTTAGAAATGTCATTTCCTAACGGGTTCTATCATAACAACATGGGGAAGGTTGATTGAACTGCAAAAACTTTTGTTTTTGTGAGGCATTCTGCAGCACATGGTGATATAGTTTTCCAATGAATATCTCATAAGAGTCTCAGCCAATTCAACATAGTTTGTGGCAGCCACTAAAACCACAGTAAACCACAGTACTGCCCATTGGTGTCAATGGGGAAATTCTCTCCCATTGCGAAATGTTAGCTTAGGACGGGAACTTGCTTGAAAATCAAAGCCGAAAACCAAGTGGCTAAATAATCCCTCCATGTCCTTTGTGAAATCAGTATGTAGTATCATCTTCTGTAACTGGTGCTTATTTTATAACCCCAAAGATTAAAGGCAAGGACACCGTCACTATCACCTGCGGAGTGGCCATGGTTAGATCGGGATGCCTGTCACTACGTTTTGTAAAC
The DNA here is from genome assembly GCF_035594765.1 of Anolis carolinensis. Lineage (NCBI taxonomy): Eukaryota > Metazoa > Chordata > Lepidosauria > Squamata > Anolidae > Anolis > Anolis carolinensis. The sequence continues at coordinate 30,149,369 of NW_026943820.1, read as the reverse complement.
AAAATCCTTGGCGCCACCTGGTGGAGAACTATGCCGACAGAAAAAGGAAAAGGCATTTGGGAACTTCTAAATGCCCTTTGAAACAACCTACAAAGCTGTTACTTATGGGTGCGTTACTTCTCTCCGCGCATATCCCCAGGAACTCTGGCAACCCACAGAAGGATAGATAAATGTTCTATTTGATGCTGATTCTGCCTTTCTCCCAATGTGGGACCCAAAGAAGCATACTTAGAATCATAGAAGCACAGAGTTGATATTGCTATTTAAAATAGCCCATCAAACCTAGCCTTCTAAATGGACCACTGAGAGTTATTAGAGCATGTTTACCAACTACAACTGGGGTTATAAAGCGCATATCTAACACACTGTGAGATGCCTTGCATATGCATCCCAAATCATGCAAATGGGCCTGTTTGCACCCTTGTTTCTTGCTCCCATTGACCCCTTCTGAACTGAAAGATTCCTGTTTGAAGTGGATTCACTAAATGCATAAGCAGCCAAAGAGCACATTTTCCAACCAATGTTCCCCATTGTGGCCTCCAGCAAGGCACAGCCGGACTCGGGTGACCCAATGAGCACAGCAGCCGCTTCCTTCCTCCTCGTGCTCCAACAGCCCACCCTGAAGCAGGAACTAAATATAAATCCTACAAATGCCCAGTTGTCATCCTTGATAAATCAAGCAGAAGCAAAAAAAACCGGCAAATGAAACAATCAAACATATGGAGATTGAACTATTATGGACCTTGCAGGAAGGACCGGCTAACTGGTGGGTGCGACGCCACAGGAATAGCTCGCGCCTTCCACACTTTCCCTTCTGGGACCTTTCCCGTTGGCAAAATACTACATGGAATAATGCGTGGCTATCTGCAGCACATCTGCATCTGAGAACAAGCAGAGGCTTCTTTCTTGCAGTCCACTTGAGCTGAGCACATCAATGCTCCCAGGCAAAGCAAAGCATCTGGGATATGTTCATGCCTCAGAAAAAAAAGGAAGGGCAAAGGGGAGAGAGGTTTCCAGGCACACTGTAGTCAGGCAACAGTTCCAATAAAAAACGGGTCTTATTGCCACGCTTCCCTCAAAATGCCTCCGTTTGGAAAGCACACGGCTAAATACAATCACTGGTGGACGCAATGTCTGTCAAACTGGGCAAGAGGAGCATGGGCGCATACTTGATTGCAGACATACTAGAAATCTATCTTTCATGACAGCCTTTTCCTTGTTTACATTCAAAGTATGGTGCCATGCCAGAATTGGTTTAAAATATCACAAAATAACCCGAAAGATGAATCTTCGAAGCACAGTTTGGCTTTATTTGCCTGAAACATGTCCTGGCTTCATTCTTGCCTGGGGAATCATTTGTTCAGAATCATTAGCTGCCCCTGATTGATTCATGTCTAAAATCCCTCTGTTTTCAGAGTGTTGTTCTTTATTTACTGTCCTGATTTTTAGAGTTGTTTAATACTGGGAGCCAGATTGTCTTCATGTCCATGGTTTCCTCCTTTCTGTTGAAATCCCCCACATGCTTCTTGTGGATTTCAATGGCTTCTCTGTGTAGCCTGATATAATAGTTGTTGGAGTGCTCGAGCATTTCTGTGTTCTCAAATAATATACTGTGTCCAGGTTGGTTCATCAAGTGCTCTGCTATGACTGACTTCTTTGGTTGAGTTAGTCTGCAGATGAACACAATCTGGCTCCCAGTATTAAAAACCTCTAAAATCAGAACAATAAATACGGAACAACACTCTGAAAACAGAGGAATTCCAGACATGAATCAATCAGGGGCAGCTAACGACTTTGAACAAAGGATCCCCCCCCAGGCAGGTAGAAGCCAGGACATGACATAGAATCATAGAATCATAGAATAGTAGAGTTGGAAGAGACCACATGGGCCATCTAGTTCAACCCCCTGCTAAGAAGCAGGAAATCGTATTCAAAGCACCCCCGACAGATGGCCATCCAGCCTCTGCTTAAAAGCCTCCAAGGAAGGAGCCTCCACCACGGCCCCGGGGAGAGAGTTCCACTGTCGAACAGCTCTCACAGTGAGGAAGTTCTTCCTGATGTTCAGGTGGAATCTCCTTTCCTGTAGTTTGAAGCCATTGTTCCGTGTCCTAGTCTGCAGGGCAGCAGAAAACAAGCGTGCTCCCTCTTCCCTATGACTTCCCTTCACATATTTGTACATGGCTATCATGTCTCCTCTCAGCCTTCTCTTCTGCAGGCTAAACTGCAAGGCCATTAATTGCAAGGCCATTAATGCTAATCATGGTGATTAATTACAACATTCACCCTGGACCTTCCACATATATATAAACCTTCCTTGCTTAGTTTTTCCTATATACCTCACAACCTCTGAGAATGCCTGCCATAGATGTGGGCAAAACGTCAGGTGAGAATGCTTTTGGAACATGGCCAGACAGCCCAGAAAACACACAACAACCCTGTCTCTGTATAAGCCATAGATCTGTTGCCATCACCTCCTCGCAAACCTATCTCCGCCCCACATTACGAGAAAATGATGGGTTCATGAACACAGCACTGCTACTGTGGCCGTAGTTCTTCAGTTCACAATGACCACAGACACACATCTCAGAGCCAAAAAGCCCACCCGCCCTTTTTTACCTCTTAAACTGGAACAAGAGGCAAGACATGCACGACTGAGAAGGATATTCTGTACTCATTCAGCTCTTTGAGGTCTTCCTCTCGACGCTGCTTTTCTATCAGCGTTTGCTGTCGCGAAACTTCATCGAGGAACTTGGTCTCATCTTCATCGAGCCCCCTGACCATGTTCTCTGAGGGAAACAAGAGAACCATCTTGGCTCGATGTCCACTCTACATTTCTGCACAATCCCAACTCTGCCTTATCTGTTCTTTCTGTGCTTTAAGCGTAAAGCATGGGTCAGGAACGTGATCACAGGCCACCTGCAAACCCCGAATGGCATTTTCCCACTCTCTAAAGCCCAACAATAGCTCCCAATTTACCGTAAACAAAGTCTGGTGCATATGACAATAGGCAGGGGGGAAAACCCTATTTACACAGCCTGCTCACAATTCCCACCCAACTATACTCAAATATCTCAATTTTCATCTATCCAAAAATGATGACAAGAAGTGCTGCAACATCACTTCCGATTGCCATTTTAATAATAATAATAATAATAATAATAATAATAATAATAATAATAATAATAATAACTTTATTTTTATACCCCACCTCTATCTCCCCAAAGGGGACACAGAGCAGCTTACATGGGGCCAAGCCCGAATAAAAACGATAGCAATATAAAACACAACAATAGACAAAAGACATGCACAATTATAAAAATTTATACAGTTTTCAGCAGAACGGCAGAAGGAAAGGGAGGCATTGTGGTTTGCGTGGCTTTAAGAGTGCTAATGGGGAAGCCACACTTACACAGTTGCCCACATGTAGAGACACCAAATAGGCCTGGGTTGCAGAAGCCCAGAGCACATTCCCACAATATGATGCACACAATTCCTCTAGAAAGATTGACAGACAGACAGACAAGACAAAGAATTTGAATATATGCACCCAGGCCTGAAAGCCCAGGATTTGAGTTTATGGTTAAGGTTAGGAACAATATCACCTTGTGTTGTCGAAGCCCATGAACACCTCACATACACGTCTGAAGTATGTGTGTTGAGCTGTTTGGTCACACACTGAAGGTATTAAAAATAGATCTGCAGGCACAAAAGTTGTTTGTGCAAACCAAACGTCCCCATTTTGGGCCAAATTTTTACAGGAAACAGAGAGATGTAAAGGAACTGGAGACATGGTGTGTTGAATCTACTGGCGTCAAAGAAACACTTACTGAACTTGAACTGCTCTTCGAATTCCTGCTGCTTCTTGTCCTTCTGCTCTTGAAGCCTTTCATAGAGCGACCGGGGGTCATAAATTTCTTCAGGACATTCTGGGAGGCAGAGAAGGAACACATTTTGAAACAAACCAGTGACAGTACAGGTAAAATTTGGAACATTCTCTGGAAAGCTCAGTAACCAGCCTCAGGAGGTTGTAAGGTCATTAGCCCAAATGCTTACCCCAATATAAATGTCGTAAATAAATAAATAAGACACCAAAAAGACAAAAAAACTTCAGCAGAGATGCCTTTATTAGGCAATCCTACAAACATTATATCAAGGAGAACCAGGTAAGAAGCTGCTTAGAAGCCTAGCAACATCATACTTTCCATGATGCAGACAACTTGGGAGTTTTGACAGGCCCCATGACTATACTCAAAAGTTCTCCAAGCGTCTCTTTTCTGCAATCCCACAACAATAAAATACCTTCAGGGTCTTCAGGTTTTCGGACCTTCTCCCATTCTTCCTGCCTTCGCTTGCGTCGCTCTTCGAGCTCCGACTCTGACACAAACCTTTTGTTGATCACTAAGTCAGCACTACCTTCTCCTCCGTCCATGATGGTGTAGCCTGTGTGCAAAAGAAGAGAGTGAGGATCAGGACCATCCCTACTCTCTGCACACAGACTGTACTCCTAGTTTCCTTTCGAAACTAGGCTGCACAAATGTGGAAAAGAAAGTCACCAGTGGATTTGTGTGTAAAAGAACTATAAGATCACTTTCAATAGTGAAAACATATTCCTGCACAGAACATGCCATCTTTCTTAAATGAAAGTGATGATGCCCTTAAATCATTATATGAGTCCTGTCTTTAAATAGTAGATCTCTTGACTTTTAGGAGTCTTAGGCCTGCCCTTCTCTGAGCAAATTAACATTGATAACTTGCACTTTTGGCCCAGTTTCTCTGGATCCAACTCAAAATTTTATCATATTTTTGTATGCGATTTTTTATGACTTGTTTTATTGCTGATTGATTATTTTATTGCTCTGTTTTTATATTGTTGATGTCCGGGCTTGGCCCCATGTAAGCCGCCCCAAGTCCCTTCGGGGAGATGGGGCGGGGTATAAAAATAAAATAATAATAATAATAATTATTATTATTATTATTATTATTATTTTGACTAGCTGTAAGGAATGCTCTCCATTAGGAAAACTGTAGATTTAAGGAATTATTTCTAAACCATATTATTATTAATATTATAATAAAACAATAACTAAAAAAGACAATATTCTGCTGGGTTCAGGATGAAGAATGAACAGCATTTAGTCTGCACAAGCTGGACATAAAATCATCTCTGTGTTTAAAAAATGGGGAAAGTGGTATCTGCATGCTTTACAGGTTGAAAATCACATTGCTATTTAGGAATCACAGAGTGCGTATATAATGTGATACAGTTACACAATTTTGTTTAGCATAAAGATAACTGTGTTTGGTATAACAAAAGTAAGGGTTAGTTAGTAATTGCAAACTGAATTTTTTTAAAACATGAAATTTTGTAACAGATGAAGCAACAACGTCCTGAACCCTCTTTGGTTTTGTTACTTTCTTAGCAACTGGAAAAAACAATGACAGAATAAACCATCCAAGTTAGTAAAATGGAAAAGAATATTTCATCTTTTCTCGTATTTCACAGTATCAAGCAGACACTAAGCACTCATTCCCATATAAAGAACGGAGAAAAGGATACCAAGGCTAAGGGTGCATCTACACTGCAGAATGAATGCAGTTTGACATCACTGGAACTGCCAATGTTATAGAGTCCGGGAAATTGTATGGTGAGAAGCCGGCCTCTTTGGCAGAGAAAGCTTGCAAAACTACAATTGCCAAAGTGTGATGGTGCCTCATCCTGCATCCAGAGAGCACTGGACCAAGCTGACGACGGATCTGGGCCAAACTTGGCACACAGACCCAGCATGGTCAACTGTAAATACTGGCAGGGTTTTTGGGATGGTTGACCTTGGGATCCAATATACAATATAATAATATAATAAAATCATAGCACATTATTTGATATATTATAGTATATTCTAATGATATTGTATCATATCTATATAATTAATAAAATATGTATTGCAATATGATATAATTCAATAAGATGTAGGATAAATATACTATAATAATATAATATAATATATGATGTAATATAATAACATAATACAATAGTATTGTCTTATTATATTATATTGTTTACTGCAACAATATGACGTAAGTAAATGATATACTATAATAATAATATAATATGATATAATGTCATATAATACAATAATAGAATAATATATATACTATGATAATAACATGATATATATGATGCAATATAATAATGCAAAATATTCATATAACATAATTATATCATATTTTATTATATACTAGCTGTGCCCGGCCAAGCGTTGCTGTGGCGAAGTATGGTGGTATGGGAAATAAAGTATTGAGGAATTGGTGGTAGTTAAGGTCAAGGGTAAAGGTTTTCCCCTGATGGAGCTTAGCCTTCTAACTGGCAGCAATTGGATAAAAACAATTATTCCTCTCCCTCTAATTAGGACTTTATTTCTCTTTTCTTTTTGTTGTATGAACGTAGAGGCATGGATGAGGGGTTGTGCTGCCAAGTTTAGTGTTTCTGGGATGTGTAGTTTTGTTATTTTGTCCTAGGCTGAAATTTCATTACCCTTTTATATATATAGATTATAGCACATTATAATTGAAAGGAATCATATTTTAATAATATAATAATAAAATATGATATTGTTTGGTACAATAATATTCTATGTACCTACAATATTAAGGTGTTTATATCATTGACTCTAAATAATTATTTTCCTGCCTGTAATAATAAGATATTCATAACATATATAGTATCATATCTTAATAATAATAATATAATATAATAAAATATATTAGATAATATAATAATACAATATAATAATATATTATCATATTGTATTACATATTATAGTATATTATAATTAAATAGTATCATAATAATATATTATAATAATATAATATAATAGGATATTGTTTGGTGCAATCATATTCTATGTACCTACAATATTAAGATGTTTATATCATTTAATCTCAGTAATAATTTCACTGTCCTTAATGATAAGATATTCATAACATATATAGTATCATATCTTAATAACATAACAATAATAAAATAATAAAATATGTACTGAAATATGTAATTCAATAATAAGATATAAAATATAATATAATAATATAATAAGATATGATCTGATGTAATTGCATAATACAATAACATAAAATATCACATTTTACGATATTATATTATAGTATATTATAATTATATGGTATCATATCTTAATATTATAACAATAATATATTATTTAGTGCAATAATATTCTACATACCTACAATATTAGGATATTTATTTATGTATATCGTAATTATTTCATTGCCATTAATAATAAGATATAGATAACAGACATCAATGCTGTGTGAACATCACGAATTACCGCAGAGTTCATGAAGGACATATTTACTTGCTTAAAACCAATTAATATTTCACCAATTAGGGCTACTTATGCTTGTGTTTATCCTAATTATCCCATTTTCCCTTCAAGAGAAAGAAAAGGCCCACGGACCTACCTGTCCGCCATGGAAACCCGCAGCGGGGCCTACTCCTCCGTCCGAAGCCTAGTTTGGAGTAGCAGTCCCGGCTCCCACCAATGGCACGCCTTTTTTCAGCGGCGACTTCCTACACGCCCAATGGGGGCTCGCCTTCCATTCCCAACGTTCCGGGGCTTCACCCAATGGGATGGCGAAGTCCGCTAAAGCGGAGAGGGGATTGGTTGGAAAAAGACGGACGGGGCGGGGCGACGGAGGAGGCCAACCTGTCAGGTTGCTTCTTCTGGGGAGAGGGAGGCTTTCCTCAATCCAGAAGGGGCTTTCCTCAATGGGATGGCGCGGTGTTTGGAAAGCCAAGCGGGGATTGGTTGCAAATAGTCGAAGGGGATTGGGCGAGAGAGGAGGCCCTCCATAGGCTTCACCCAATGGAATGGCGCGGCTCGCTAAAGCCGAGAGAGGATTGGTTGGAAATGGATGAAGGCGATTGGGCGAGAGAGACGGGGAAGGGGGCGTGGCTGGTTGCCCAGGGAGACGGGGCCTAGTCGGCGGGCGGAGCCTTGAGGGGAGGAGGCTGGGCCCAGTTCGCCGCCTTTCCTGAGGGAAGGAAGGAAGGGAAGGGAAGGGAAGAAGGCGCGGGGATGGCACGAAGGGCGCTCTGAGGGCCAGGAAGGCGGCGGCGGAGGAGCCCGCCTCGCCAGGCAGCGGTGAGCCCCGGCCGGAGGGAGGGAAGGGGGCCCGGCTCTGAGGGGAGGGGAGGGGAGGGGAAGAAAGAAAGGGGCGCGAGGGGAGATTCACTTCCGCGGGTCAAGTGTCAGGCACAAAGGTGGTGGCGGCGGCGCGCGTGTGTGTGCAAGGGTATGGGGTATAGGGTCAGCAAATAACAGTAGTGCTCAGAATAGAATAATAGTAGGATCCTGCAAATAACAGTCGTAGTAGCGTGGCAGGAATAATAGTAACATTAGTATCATCATCATCATGATATGATCTTGCAAATAACAGCCGTACTAATATGGCAGGAATAATTGTCAGAATAGAATAATAATAATAATAATAATAATAATAATATAGGTGGGTTGCTGTGGGTTTTTTCGGGCTGTCTGGACATATTCCAGAAGCGTTTCACCCACATCTATGGCAGGCATCCTCAGAGGTTGTAAATAAAAAACAAAACTCAGAAAAAAGGGGAATTCAGGGCCAGCTAACACCTCCCAACAAATGATTCCCCCCAGGCTTTGAAGCTGCAAGGCCATTCAATTCTAATCAAGCTGGCCATTTGCAACATCCACACTTGTTTCCAACAGACAAGAGTTCTTTCTTTCTCCCACCGTGGACATTATTCCACAGATATATAAACCCCACTTGCCTAGTTTCCAACAGACCTCTGAGGATGCTTGCCGTAGATGTGGGTAAAACATCAGGAGAGAATGCTTCTGGAACATGGCCAGACAGCCTTGAAAACTCACAGAAACCCAGTGATTCCAGCTATGAAAGCCTTCGACAACATATTATACTGTAATAATAATTCTGCAAATAATAGTAATAATGTGGCAGGAATAATATTAAGAATAGTAAAGTAATAGTAGTAGTAGTAGTAATAATAATAATATATGATCCTGCAAATAACAGTGATACTAACATGGCAGGAATAATAGTAAGAATACAATAAAAGAAGTAATAATAATAGTAGTAATCATGTGGCAGGAATAATAGTAAGGATAGTATAATAATAATAATAATAGTAATAGTAATAATACAATACAATACATTTATTAATTCTCTGACCAATAATATTATAAGAATAACAATCCTGAAAAGAACAGTAGTGCTAACATGGCAGGAATAATAGTAAGAATATAATAATCTTTTAAAATAGTACTAATGATAGCAAGAATACTAGTAACATAACAGTTGTGATGGTAATAGTGACAGCACTAATACAGTAGCCATATTTTAAAAGAGTACTAACAGTAATCCTAATAGAATAGTATACCATACAGCATATAGATATTTAACATAGTATAATGTAATATAGTAATAATGGTGGCAATAATAGTAGCAAAAACAGAAGTACACGGAGCCATCAGAATGCAAAGGTATCACTCTCTCAGCCATCCCACTTTTGGAGAATTTAGGATTGCCTTACTTCGTAAGTTTTAGCCTGCATTTCAGTCGCCATAGGTTGTGTGCCTGACCATGCAAATGCTGTCAGATTTCAATCCCTGATTATTATAGTAATGTTTCCTGTTAATTTCAGGCCTACCCAGGTAATTCTTTTCATCTAGAACTAGATTCTTAACTCACTTTTGCTTTTCTTCCATCCTGGTGATAGTGACCTTAAAGGGAACTGCAAATGAGGCCACATTCTGCTCTTTGGACTGTTACTGTTTTTTGCTGGCGGGCAACATTATAGTATATGTGAGCATGGAGAAGGAAGCACTTGGCTTTTAACAGTCCCCTTAAACCTCTTTGATAATACATCTGATGGCATGGCTAGGCCTAGTATTGACTGTCTATACTGCATAATCTTGAGAATAAGTATGTAGAAGATGAAATGTCCCCAGAGAGGAAAAATGCTAAGATGAGACTGTGGGGGTGGAAAGATGTATTTCCGATGAGTAAGAGGTGCCAAGAAACAAAGGTGAAACTGAAACAACTTGAGGAATGGTGGATGAGAGAAAGCCAGAGGAATGAAATCTCTTTCGCGAGATAAGGCTATAGGTCAGGAGGCATGGACAGACTTCGGTCCTCCAGGTGTTTTGGACTTCAGCGCCTATAGTTCCTAACATCCTACTAGCTGTTAGGAATTGTGGGAGTTGAAGTCCAAAACAACTGGAGAACCGAAGTTTGCCCTTGCCTGCATAGTATAGAACATCTGTAGTTTGTACAGAAGACAACCAGTATTGCTGTTAGTGTTTGATCTTGGGAAGAGGCAAGCGGTTTTTAGGAGAGAGTGAAGGTGATTTCATCTCCTTTCTTTGAAGTAATGCTCAACTTATGTGTTCTACATTCATTAAAGAAAGGTTCTGGAGAGCCCAAATCATTTACTAGCATCAGAGGCTGCCTGCTGTGTCTATGTATGAATCACTGTTCTACTTTGCCTTTTTCTAGTTTGCTGCCTCTGGATGCAAGCAGTTCTGTCTCATTCTTACTTCGTATTTACATTGCATGGTCACATCACATTATCAACCCTGAGGGGGTTGACTTTGCACCTCTTCCTGAGTCACTGCTCCGATTTTGTTTCCTGGTTAGTTAGTGCTAATAGCAATGAGCTAAATAGACCAGTAGTTTGATTTCATATAGGCTATCTTCCCTTATTTCTAAGTTCTTCATATATAGGCGGTTTTATAGCTTCCTTTCATCTGAATACTAAGTCTGCACAGATGTTGCTTGAAGAGTTTTGTCACCTCGTATTACTTGATGTAACATAGGAGACGATATGACCTCCATAGCATAATCCAGTGACAAGTATAGCAATTGAAAAAGTTTTGTTTTGTTTTTGTTCTTTTGCTGGTACCTTGCTTCTTTGCAGTCAACTTCCCATGTTTTGGTTTAAGGCAAGAAGGAAGACCTTGGGCCCTAGATCCTTAATTTTAAAGGCTTGCTGGATGGTCACACCCTCTTCCTCATGGCACCTTCATCTTGTGATTTCTCAGCTTTGTTCCAGATAGTTTTCTCCATTCTGAAAGACTAATGCTTAGTCTCTAGCAGTGAGAGCAAATATTTTGTATGGTTTTTCGGTCCCACCCTCTTGCCTTTGGCTCCACCAGCTGCTGAATGGGTTTTCTGAGAACTTACCTGGAATTAGATTCATCCCTTTAGGCTGAAAGAGATTTGCCACCCTTGGTTGATGCATTCCTGGGTAACAGTTTTTCCAGGTGTGGTAGCAAATAAGAAGCACAACATTTATTTTCCAGCATTTCTTGCCCTTTGATTGTCACAACTAAGAACAGGGGTGGTGAGTGTGGCCAGATGAATTATGTGTCGGGTCATTACAAAAAACCTGAATTGTCTTGTTACTTTGCAATTTAGCTATCATTGTATTTGACACCATTTTTGGCATATCTTGCGCACTCCTATTTGGTTTAATACCATGAGCACCCAAGAGCTCATGCTCTCCCGCAAATGCTACTTTGGAGAAATTGGCATACAGAGACAGAGTGACATGCAAATGCAAGCCATATTTCTATCATCCATAAGAATTTAATACAGACTCAATATTTTTCCTATTAGGTGAAGCAATCTGTTGAGTATACAATAATTGGATTTATTTTTAGGGAGATGAGTAATGGGCTAGCAAAATATTTGTTCCTGATGTGTCATTTATGTGTCAGAGAGAAAAGCAGAAATTTTTATATTACGGGGAGTTGGAGGAGATGGGAATTCATTTTGCACAAGCAGACACGGTTTTTTGACTTCCTGTCACGAGGAGTCTGGTTATTTAGTCTCTTCAACTGCTGCAAAATGTCACCAGTCAGTACTGTTCCCACATGATTGTTAAGTATATGGTTCCAGTTTTAAGTGCCATGACTACATCCAATGGAAATCTGGGATTTGCACTTTGGGAAGATGTGTTGAGGTTTCTCAGCCAAATTGCTCTAGTGCCTATTAATCCACAAGTTCTGGGATTCCACAGGATGTAGCCATGGCAAATAAAATGGAATCATAGTACTGTAGTGTGTATACTTAATCCTCCCCATTGACAGGTTTAACTTTATCTGTTAATTTTGATTAACATGTTCTCTGTAGGGATCTCTAGGACCTCTAAGGCAATTATGTGGTCATCTTCCTGTGGAAGTTGATTATAGACTCATGCTGCTGCACACAGTTAGACGTTCTCTCAGGTAAAGAGGGAAGTAACTTCCATATTCATGCTTTACCCACTTTCACAGGGTTTAACCCCAGTGAGAGTAGAGAGTGTACTGTGCTGTGAAAAGGACCAACCTTTTGCCATTTAATGCTTGCAGGCATTTTCCTCCTTTTTAGCAAATCCTAGTTTCAATTGTGGCTAAGCATGAAGCTAGTAAAACATGGGGCATTGTTTGCATATACTCACATTAGTCACTCAAATTTCCTCCCTTCTGGTAATTGAGACTCAAGGAGGGTAACTCCAGATACAGGCTGCAGTGTTCTGGAGCATGAAACCAGTGAATTGCTTTTGTTTTGTTCTCAGGGTTCACTGTGTTTTCTAAATTGGAGGGCCGGAAAACTCAGTGTAATGGAACAAAAGATTTGAAGTGGCAGGTGCAAAACTCTGCTTAGAAAAAAATATATTTATTGAAGGCAGTTGTGCATTAAGGTTTGTGTTTTAAACAGTTGACACAGTTCAGAAAATTGCCAAGCATTTTCTGATTGTGGCAAGGCTAAACTCTCTTTGTATGTTGTGGTAGAAAGGCGTGATGCAAGTCGTCTTTCAGGCCCCAGGGATCATATTGTATGGATTCCTTCTCTCTGTCAGCCCAAAACTGATCTTCACAGTAAGTGACCCATATATCATTTTTGTGGTAGAAGCATTCACCTGTGGGGACTGAATAACCAGAGGTTGTCATGGTGCATGACACATGTTTCACCTGGGAGTGAGCATCTCCAACACACATAACTTACACTCGCTGTTGGGTGTAACCTGATAGAAGCCCAGTTTAGTCTCAATATAATCATGTGAATATGTTAGTGAAAGTAGGGAAATTCCACTTTAATCTCCGATTTTTGTTCCTAGGTTATAAATGTCATTTTCTCATTGGTTTTATCATAAAAATATGGGAAAAGTTTATTAAACTGCAAACGCTTTGTTTTTGCGGGAGAAACATCTAGTATCACATTTAGCTATAATTTTTCAATGAATATCTCCTTTTTTGTTTTTTCAAAGTTTGTTACATAGTGAATCTGAGATAAAAGCAGGATTCCCCTATTGGCAGGGCAAGGGGGTTTCCTCATCATCTTCAATAAGATGGAATTTTCCTTCTCCATTTAAAAAATATTAGAAAACACAGCATGTGTAATATTGTTCTCCTGGTAATTGGCTCTAGCTGGAATTTTCATTGTGGTCCAAGTGGATATTACATTTATGCCGCCTCCTTTTTTTTCCAGGACTTTGCTAATTCTAAATGCCATGCTATGAAAGGGACTGCCAGGTTATGTTTAGATAATAATTGCTCCAGTTGACCATAGACTACTTGAAATAGCTTCTCTTCTCCAAAATAAATGCACGGATGGATTCTCTAATTAATGGGGGGGGGGGGGACCCTGAGCAGTAATCAACCAAAAACCCTTTAGAGAGTTAGCTGTGATAGGTACGTAGGCTTCATTATTAAGGAAGAAACCTGGTGTAAATGGTTTTGGTGTTTGTGATGCAGGCTTCTCTGGAATCGCCTCAAGGAGTTGGTTCATGAAAGTTGTGGATGTTTTCTGCTTAAGGCATGTTGTTCAGTTAAAACTGAAAGGAGAAGTGGCTCAGTGATTCAGATCACCTTTGCTTTTGACGTTGGCTTCTTGGCAAAGAATTAGAGCAGGCCAAATATTATTTCTTTTTTCCATGGGTAGGTGATTATGGTTGAGCGTAATGAAATACTTGAGTCTGTGAATCATTGATTCCTTCATTGTATATTACAGAGTCAGCTGGGCTGAAACTGTTCCCAGACAGGTTCAAAACTGCTCTTCTGTTGGATTATAAGGATTAGAAAAGTATGTGTTTGTGATGCTCTAGAAAGATGGTCTCCAGCCGTTTTGTATGTCCCTTACCTATTGGCTCAGATCGGTTCACAAGGGGAAATGTCCATTCTATAGCTAGAATAATGTGTTATATCTGTTGCAAGAAGAGCTAGGACTAAATGGTATACTTGGAGGCGCAATTTCAGATATAATATGCTCAACTACAGTTCTAAATCTATTTAGCTGAAGAAATTAGAGTTTTTGACTTTTAAATACTATTGGAATTGGATAGTGGGGTAGGAGAAAGAGCAGGGGAACTGGCAACCGATTGACACCAGTCTTCAGTAAAGAAAATGTGAATGGAATTTATTTAGCAACAGTGGATTTTGTCTTGTATTCTTCAGATCCAGAACAGACATTATTCTGAATATATCCACTACAGTAGCTGTATTTCCTACAGTCTTTTGAAGTGCTCCAATTAATCCTTTCACAGATCTCCTGAAATAAACAGCTTGCCTAGGAGTCACCAATCACACTTGTGACTGTGTTTATTTTACCAATTTTCCCCTTCTGTGCATCTGAAATAGCGGAAGTTCCCAGGGAACAACAGTAATTTTTTCTCGTCTGGTAGTTCAGTGAAGCCTTCGCTCAAAGGACAGCAGTTGGATCCTCTGTGGGAAAAATTCCGTATTTTCCTGTCTTTAGAGTTGATGACTCTGGGTTGTAGTGGGTACTGTATGTACTTTTATGCTGAATAAAAGGGGAGAGAGTTGGGTGTCAAAAATCCTGAAGTGTATCCTTAGTGTTGTGCCTGGAGCCCACAAAAATAGAGTTCTTTCTCCAAGAAATGTGTGTCTGATGCAATCAGTTGGCAAATGTGCTGCTAAAAATACATGCGGCAGTCTAGAGAGAACAGCTGAGAGCAGTTTGTCATTGGGAGTCCTCCTCATTCCTTGAGCAGCGGGGTTTAACCAACGCAAGGTTGGCTTTATCGCCATTAGCACTTCCCAATGTGTGTGTCCCTGTGATAACTAGTGACGATTGAAAGAAGTATTTTTTGCCAAGTGTGGCAACAGGACTTGTGGTCTGAGTCAGACGAACGAATCGGAGAGAGTTTTGCCTCGCACAGTTCGCATGTTCCACCATCCTGTGAGAAATTCCTCACTGTCTGAGTCATGTTAGCCTTTCCTGCTTTTCTCTCTTTGGTGCAAATACTTGATGGACAAAGCTCCTTTGGTAAAAGGCGGCTGGAAAGGAAAGGTTAGTGATGCAGAATTGGACACGTATCTCTACTATCAAGTGCCTATCTGTTGTTGTGTATGCATCCACATGCGTGATCGTCGTGCTTAATCTGACACCCAATGGGACCAAAAGAAATGTAGCAACAGTTCGTACTTAATTTTTCAATGACTTGAATGAATGAATGAATGAATGTATAAGGGAAGCATGGTTTTCTGTATTTGTCCTGGTTGGTTTTCCATTTCAAGGCTACTTTTATGATCCAATAGTCCCGCTAGTGGAAAACTTGCCATAAGCAGCAGGATGTAGGGTTCATGGAAACTGATGAGGTCATTTGAACTTTTTTTCCGGTTAGAAAGTCATTCATTCTTGAGTGGCTAGATAGCTGTGTTGGGTAACTATTCAGCATGTCAGGAGATGTAGATGTGCTTACCATATTTTAAAATACAGTATTTTCATTCATATTCTGTGCTGGTTTGGCCTAGCTAATCTAGCCAGAAGAATTGTGGGAGTTGAAGTTCAGCAAAGTTTGCAGGGATAGGGGAGGAGGCTCCACTTCCTCCCCTCTGCCGTAAAACATAAAGGTATGCTAGGCTTGTTTTTGACTAATTGTGACGAAATCTGCTTGCCATGATATCGCAGTTTAATCTAACTAAAGTTATTTTCTCTGCTTTCTTATCAGACCTTCTCTTGGATGACCCATGTCTATCTCCAGTGATAATGTCTGGAAGGAGGCCAGCCATTTCCTGTCTGTTCCAGTTATTACAAACTCACATGATGCGAAGGCCGCAATTTAGTACCCAAAAGACATTGCTTTTAAAGTTGTCTAGATGATTGTCGTCGCTTTTGTGGTGTTCTTTGTGACCAGAAGCCTTCTCCAAGGTTTACGGCAGACTCTTGAGCAGCACGTTCCCCGGTGGCTGCAAAGCTTGGGAGCCAACAACATGGGCAACTCCTGCGTCTGTCGAGAAGACAGTGGACCGGAAGACAACGCGGAATCCAGGAGTCGCCAGGCGGAGAGCAGCAGAGTCCCTGCGCCTGAAACAAGGAGCCATCCGAGGGACCCCGTACGGCCTCCCCGTCGGGGACGGGGCCCCCATGAACCCAGGAGGAAAAAACATAACGTGGATGGATTAGTTCTGGACACGCTGGCGGTCATTCGGACACTTGTCGACAAGTAAGTACTTCCCTCAAAGCCATGTTGCAGGGAAGGAGTTTCCTTGGCCGCAGCTGATGTCGTGTTCGTGTTTTGCATGCACAGTTATGTACAAGGCATACAAACCGATGGCTTTTGTATCAAGAATGGAAATCTCAGCAAGTTCTGTTGGGAAGATCGACGTCTATGTAGTTCCCTGAGCTTCTGCCTTGGTTTTGAACAGTCCTTAAGCAGTCCTGTCATTTCATAGCCCGATTATGTTAAGCTCGGTCACTGTGAGGTTCTACCACCAGTGAAAGGAAGTAATTTCTTTCTTCTTGTTCTTCCTTCCTTCAATATTGACTTTTGGATATTATTATTGTTGGTTTCAGTCAACCAGAACTCTAAAGGTGGAGGTGGTCAAAGTGCAGTGTGTGGGCCACAGGTGGCTCTTCAGATCTTTATGAAATTGTTGTGGGGCACCTTCAAGGCATTTCAACTTATGGCAGCCCTAAGGCAAACCTATCACGGGGTTTCTGGGGCTGAGATTATGGCTCCTTCCACACAGCTGTATAAAATCCCACATTGTCTGCTTTGAACTGGGATAGAGAGCAGTGTGGACCCGGATAACCCAGTTCAAAGCAGATATTGTGGATTTTCTGCCTTGACATTCTGGGTTATATGGCTGTGTGGAAGGACCCTATGTGACTTGGTCACCTAGTGAGTATCTATGTATAGCCTATTGGTGAATTAAAGATCGAGATCAAGCTACTGTACCTTACCATTGCTTTTTTGTTCTGCTTGTGGGCTCTCCACTTGGGCAGAGTGTAAAGCAGGATGCTAGATAGTGTCAGCCCTTGGATTGTTCTGGTATAGCTGCTCTTTTGATATGCACCTCTTTAACCACGATGGTTTATGATTGTTGTCATAATCAGTCGTACACCCTTGGTCAAAGCCAAATAGCAACTCCCCGTACCTGCCAATACACTTCCCACTGCCCTGTTCTACACTTTTTTTCTAGGGAAATGCTGATATGAGAAACCCAAAGTAAAACCACTTTTTTTCTTCTCATCTCCCTAGAGAAAACAGGAACCTATGTATTTGTGCCCAAAGGTCTGAGGCTTGATAGTTTGTGAAAGTTTTATGCAAAGTAAGACGAATTGCATCCATTTTCTGGGTACCACTCCTTCACCTTAGAGCTGCCGTATGTCAGAAATGAACTGAACGTACACAACAATAACAATAAGATGCTTGCTTTTATCTTGTTCTATCCCTGTTGAAAGATGGCTTGGGTTCATTGCTGGGAGAAAGGCAGCATATAAAAGTAAATGATAGCATTGTGAAAGTTTGGTGGGCTTTAATGTTTTGCTTAAGAAAGCCCTTGGTTCTCTTTGAATAAATCATCCTGGTGTTTTCATTGTGGTTGCCGTTGAGGTGAAAGTGAATGCAACAATGGGTGTTTTGTCTTTCTAAGTCCTGAAGGTTTCCTTTCCAGATGACGTCCCATGTTTTGCATTGCCACTTTTGATTATTTCTGTTGTATCTTGATCTCGGCAAGGGTGTTGACAGCTTCCTTCCTGCCCTCATTATCTACGCGCTCTCTGCTGCTGTCAAAACGCTCTCTCTTTCGTAACTCCTTCGGTGTTCGCTTCATTCTGTGCTATGTGCCAGCTCTTTCTTTTTCCTGGCAAGGAAGGAGAACTTCTCCCAGCCTCTGGGCATGGCCTGAAGGCAAATGATTCTGCAGCTCTGCCAAAACAAAGACCTTCTGGGATGGATGTATATATGTATATCCTTACTTCATTTGAAAACATTTACAGCATTAAATAAGACTATTTTAAGAGGTTAAAACCTTTAAGTAGTTAAAAACACCAATTAAATTTAATTGACAGAGCAGAATTCCTACTTGAAGAGCAATGGACTCATTTTGTTCCCCTCTGCCCAGCCAAGTATATTCAAAGAACTTCTCTTACAGCAGTGGTTCTCAACCTGGGGTCCCCAGATGTTTTGGGCCTTAAACTCCCAGAAATCCTAACAGCTGGTAAACTGGCTGGGATTTCTGGGAGTTGTAGGCCAAACACATATGGGGACCCCAGGTTGAGAAGCACTGTCTTACAGAGACTGTTCTATACATAGTAGTGACTGAGGTGCATATTATAAGACAGCACGTCAGTGTTAGTTGTGTTCAGATTGTGGAATTGCTTAGCGTTGGAGATCCATTCCCCCCCATACACATTTTTCAGCCCCTAACCAAGCATTCTTCCTTCACTTGCCAGGTTTTTAGTTGCCAAACCTCTTTGCTTTTAGTTTTAATATGCCGCACCAGCCACTACGTATTATTGATTGCCTTGCCATCTTTCGTTGGCTGTCCTTTGATTTAAGTGTTTTAAATGGTTGCAAGCTCCATATACCATAGAAGAGTTTCCCTCCCCAATCAATAAACGAAATGTCTGGGATCCTTGGGCTGGAAGGCAGCCCAGCATTCTCTCCAATAAGTGAGATGCATAAACGTTTTCAGTCTTTGAGCCCTGCTGTTCAGGGTCGATTATGGCAATGATCTCAGGACTCTCTGCCATGTGGGAGAAGGGGCCTGGCTTGCCAAGTTGGGAGCACTGTTTGCATTTTCAGTCTTGCAGACAGCTGTTCTCACCACAGCTGTTTTTTGCATCATGTGGAGAAATTCTGTGGTCTAGATTTCCATTCATGGCTCAGCCAGATGTGTTGAATTACCCACCTTTCTCTGCTACCATTGCCACGTGCATCTAAAAATTGTCATAGTGGTTGGCAATGATTTATAGAATTGTAGAATCTTGAGGTTGGAAGAGACCGAAAGGTCCATCTTGTAAACAAAAAACACTATTACAATACTCTTGAGAGATGGCCATCAAAGCTCCGGTTGAAGGCTTTCTAAAAGGAGAGGCCATAACTTTCTTGCTTCTTCTTTGTCCACTACATCACATGATACTTAAAAGCTAAGAGTCCAAGTTGGAGATGCTGACACGAAATCTTTTGGTCTGTATTTGTGATTGTTTTTATTATCTTATTTTTCTTTTTTTCTAGTGATCAGGAACCTCCTTATTCCATGATGACTTTGCATGAAATGGCTGAAACAGGTACCTCAGTGTTCTTACGCAATATTCTGGTTGTGCTTGACTGGAAAACCATTTAGCTCTGGAAAAAAGCTTAAAGTTGCGCTGGATGTTTGTTTCTGAGAGTTGGGGCAATTTATACTGATTATCTAAGTAGTATCACAACTTGACAATAAGCTCAGTAAAGCGGTAATTAGCTTAATATGTGTACCTGTCTAATCTGGCTAAATTTATGAGGTATGTTGTTGCAAAATCATCCTGCCAGCTGCCACAAGGCTCAAGCTAACAAGCTTTTGGAGCTCGCTCGCAAATATGGTTGCTCAGATCGGTAAAGAAAGAACTATGACGTCGGCTTCCAGTTTGAGGGGGAAATGGCCATGTTTACAGTAGCTTACCATCAGAAGAGTGCCATTCTAGTCGAGTTTTGTTGTTTTATATGTCTATTTGTTTTATTTAATTGCATTTTGTTTATATTGTGTTTTGTTTTATGCTCTGTTTTTAGGCACTTTTGTGCCGTGTGTAAGCTGCCCCAAGTCCCTTCGGGGAGATGGTAGCGGGATACAAGAATGAAGTTGTTATTATTATTATTATTATTATTATTATTATTATTATTATTATTATAAAATAGTCAAATAATGTCTGGAGAGCTTAATAGGAGAAGGAAGGAGTGCTGCTATCTCTTTTAAACTTGGCAATGTTTCAGACAGCAGAACTCTTCTGCTCTGGTTAAGATTGGCCCTACCAAGACATGATTGCCTTAGGCTTAGGTTTGGAGCTTTTGAAACTGCAGCAAATTATCAGTTGCTTAAGCCTAAACACAATTGTTAGTCTGATGTAGAGAAGGCGCATGTGATCATTAGAACTTCAATATGCCGATGATAACATAGTCTGTGCGCATTCAGAAGAAGACCTACATTTGTTCTGCTGTTGAGATGCTGTTGGTACAGTATGTGATTGTTAACTCTTTAAAGGGAGGTTTGAGATGCGTCCTGTAAATCAGTTGTCAAGGTTTTGCTGAAATGAAAACTGATTCTTTTTGGGATGAGCCTCCATCTATTCTTGTCAGTCTAAGATACCTTCCTTTCTCCTGTTGTTGGCAGATGAAGGCTGGCTGGAAGTTGTCCAATCGCTAATTAGGGTTATTCCATTAGAAGATCCCCTGGGACCAGCTGTTATAACGTTGCTACTGGATGAGTGCCCGTTGCCAACAAAAGTAAGTTCAAGGAAAAGGCATCCAGTTGGGGGTCTGCGGCTGCCATTGGGATAGGGCTCCTTCTTGCCCTGTTTTTAATCAATGCAGGCTTCAAAGGGACTAAATCGATCTCTGTTACTTTAATAGATTGATGTCAGATTTACATTCGGCCACTTAATGTTGGTCCAGTTTTTGGTTGCTGTGAGTTTTCTGGGTTGTACGGCCGTGTTCCAGAAGCATTCTCTCCTGGTGTTTTGCCTCCATACAGCCAGGAAAGCTCACAGCAACCCAGCGATTCCGGCCATGAAAGCCTACGACAAGACATCCACTTTCTCTGACTTTGGAAGCTAAATGGGGTTGGTCTTGGTTAGTGTTTGGATGGGAGACCACCAAGAAATACCAAGCCTAGGAAAAAATCCTGGCTACCAGCTAGAGTGCATAATAAATAGGGGATTAAATGGACCACATGCCTGAATAATTATGAAGCCATTTACTGTTCTGCTGTCAGAAATATACTGGGCAAAAGTTACCCTTGCAAACTGGATGCCAAATTAATCAGTAGTCGGCCTATTTTTTCTAGGATGGGCAGTAGTGACCATTTTCAAACATTTCCCTTGTTTTGATGTAATTTAAAACATTTTAAAAAATCTTTTCCTTTATATTGCTACATCATCTGTAGGGCACTGTTCTCAAAGTTCACCTGCGTATGTGGATGTGCATAGAGAAACTCAGTCTTATGAAACCATTTGGTAGATTAAATTGGAGTCCTGTTTCCCACTGAGTCAATGGGAACCTGATAAGTCAGAACTATTGTAACAGCCATTGTTTCTGCAGCTCCATTCAGTTGGAAGTGACGCTGATTTCAGGCCTGTGGCTTCCAGGCTTCGTATGGGGTTTGAAGTATTTCTTGCCTTCCTGAAAATTCCACAACCACAGTATCACAAAACAGAGGAGACCACTGCTTTCATTGCTTACAATTTTAAGCTATGGGAGGGATGGGTTCTTGAGCTTTCCTAGCGACTTATTGAGTAGGAGAGAAAACGTAACTGTGCCTTTTCATTCAACAACATGCGAATTTCCCCATTTAGGATGCATTGCAGAAGTTGACGGAAATCTTAAATTTAAGCGGAGCCGTTGCGCGCCAGGATGCGTGCCACCCTGCCAAACATCGGAACACCACCGCCGTCCTGGGCTGTTTGGCAGAGAAGCTTGCGGGTAAGAGAATTATCAATATTTCTGTGTCACAGAGAGGGTGGTGAATAGTATGGTGATTTATCTCCAGCTTTCCCTTTTGGCCTGCCCTCTGCTCACAGTAAATATAATTGCACTTCCTCAGCCATCATACACATAGTACATAATCCCAAGTCCTGGATCAATGCTACATAAGTCTTGAAAGCAAGTAGTGAGTCTTGAGGACCCTTAGCTCTGTTTCTCCACATCCCAACATCTACAAATACGTTATTTGCATGGCTGGTGTAAAAAAATAAGTTGGCAATTGGCCATGAAAAGCTCTGGTGCTTACTAGAATTTTCTGCCGTCATTACTCCAAAGTAAGATAGCATGGGAGCAACCTTTTGAAGAAGTTCCAAGTGAGTGTTTCATTTCTAATGTTTTTACAGGTCCTGCAAGTATAGGTTTGCTCAGTGAAGGAATCTTGGAATACTTGCTGCAGAGCTTGGTGAGTATCAATTGTTACATAACTGCTCTAAGTTCTCCCTTAAATGTTGTGGGTTTTTTAAAGTACCAGTGGACCTGCGCACCCCGAAAGTGCTGCTCTGAATTTCCACCGTGCCATGTGTTTATAGTTGTCATTTTCATTCTCCTTTTCAAAATGCCTCAAGTGATGTACAAAATAGGAATATTCTCATAGAACCAAAACTATAGCATGATTATATTGTTTAAAACTGAAGTGGGCAGATTTCAAGCTGCACCTTTCCCTTTAACCTCCATGTCCGCTTACCAGAGCAGCAACAAAGGGTCCTTATTTTCAGTTCTAGAATCCTTTTTTTAAAAAAAACAGAAAACCCCACTTCCGTTCCTCTTCACTCTAGTATCCTGAATTAGAGTGAAAGGACTTGCTTTTGTATTTTGTTTCTGTTGTTGTCAGTGTTAGAAACACCTAGAGGTACCATATATACTCGAGTATAAGCCAACCCAAATATAACCTGAAAGGGAGGTGAAATCTTCTGAACAGGGGCACAGGCAGCAAAACAACTACAGGAGTGTTGGCCCTTCCCAATGCTATACAACATTTGTATGTATGTGTATACACACACACACACACACATATATAGCCGGAGTTCCACTTTAAAAAGTACTTGTTCTGACTAACTTCCAAATTGTGCTTAATGGATGGGCAGGAATCTCCTTGCAGGATATCCAGAGCATTTCATCCTATCTGCTTCTTGGTCCAGATGTCACAGTCCGGTCCTCCGTGCAAAGCAATGTGAAGCACAGTCCAGTATTGGCTCCTTCCTGCCAATCATGCATCCCTTCCTCCCTGCATTTTGTGGGTGGTTCTAACTCTTGTTGCCAAGATGCCTGAATCCAGAATAGCTCACATGTGCAGGACTTTGCGTTGTTTCTTGGATCTCTGAAATAAACTCGGTCTTTAGATCGTTCCTGCTGTGTCAAAAAACAAATATTTTGTTTTGACAACGCAGATTTGTCCTGCACAGCATCTTTTTTCTCCATGTGGGAAAATAACAATAAAAATATATTGTGTGCAGGGGCTCCCTAGGGGAATACTATATCCCATAATTTTCTTCTTTGTCTTAGGAGTTCCAGTCCCACCCAACAGTAATGCTTTTTGCACTAATAGCCCTGGAAAAGTTTGCACAAACAAGTAAGTGTTTACTTGCAATATACTTTACTGGAAGGGGAAAGGGGGGGGGGGTCCCAAGGTGTCTCCTGGGGATTGCGGGGGAGGATTTCACCTTCCTGAAGCTGAGCATGAACAACCAGGAGCTGGGCACAGCATGTAGTGATATTTCTTAAAATATATGTGTTGTTGTGTGTTTTCTCGACTGTCTGGCCATGTCCCAGAAGCATTCTCTCCTGACGTTTCTCCCACATCTATGACAGGCATCTTCAGAGTTTGTGAGGTATATTGGAAAAAACTAAGCAAGGAAGGTTTATGTATCTGTGGAAAGTCCAGGGTGGGAGAAAGAAAGAACTCTTGTCTGTTTGGAGGCCTGTGTGAATGTTTTAATTAATCACCTTGATTAGCATTAATGGCCTCCAACAGACAATAATAATAATATATAATTATAATAATAATTTTTGTATCCCGCCACCATCTCCCCGAAGGGACTCGGGTGGCTAACATCGGGCCAAGCCCAGAAAAGACAAAGTGTATACAAGTTAAAATATAAAACAAACAATAAAATAACAGGCAGTATAAAATCAAAATAAGTTCAAGCACAATTATATATAAATACATAAGACAAGGTAAAAAAAGTTTTAAAATAATCTCAAAGAGTTCCTTCCTTCTCCCATCCTGGACCTTCCACAGATACCTAAACCTTCCTTGCTTAGTTTTTTCCAATATACCCCACAACCTCTGATTCCTGCCATAGATGTAGGCGAAATGTCAGGAGATAATGCTTCTGAAACATGGCCAGACAGCCCGGAAAACACACAACAACCCATATATTTTAAGAAGTATCACTACATACTGTGCCCAACTCCTATTTTTTCATGCTCATCCTCAATTGAGGATGGGTTCTTCATGAAAGACACGGATGTCGTGAGAAAACTCCTAAAGGTCTCTCCACTGCTTCAAAGTTAGATAATGGCCAAGGTGCCACGAGCAAGATCTCTGAATGTTTGGGTGTCACATGATTTACTCTTAGAGACACACACACGCAAAGACCCTTCCACTTTCTGTTCCCAAGGTTTGGAAGACTGAATCTGTTTGCATGCTTGAACTGCTCCTCCCCTTGCCCTCCTGTGGCATTTCCATTGAGCCTTTCCTCCCTCTTTCAACTCCAGGTGAAAATAAAGTGACTGTTTCCCAGACTTGCATCAGCGACCAACTTGTCCTGTTAGAGAAATGGATGGATAATCCGGACTACTTAAAGCGCCAAGTCGGTTTCTGCGCTCAGTGGAGTTTAGATAACCTGTGTAAGTAAGACCACGTTGTTTTCCATACGCATCAAAGGGTTCAAAACACCGTGTTTTGTGCAGACAGTTTAAAAAACAATTGGTGCTATCACATGGGGGATATAATATTGGTCTTGAAATCTGGATGAAACCAGAAAGGCATCCGCAGCTTCTGCCTAGAAGCAGAACAGCAGAGGATGGCAGGAAAGTTTGACTCTTTTATCTTCTCTCTTGCAGTTTTGAAAGAAGGCAGGCAGTTTACGTACGAGAAGGTTGACTTGACCCACATTAACGCCATGCTGAATAGTAACGACGTCAGTGAATACCTTAAGATCTCACCGCACGGGTTGGAGGTAGGTTCTTGTTCCCCTTTTACTTCTAAGGTGCTGTGTGTCCCTCATTTCCCTTGAGGTCTCTTGCTGGCTGTCAGGCTGTGTCGTCTGGGTTGGGGACGTTGGCAGGGGAGGGCTCTGCAGCGCGAACACCACTGGCGGCATCTCCCGAGTTGCCAGGAGGTTTAGTCGTCAGTGTCCTGCCGCATTCCAGCACATTACACAACATGCTCTGCATTGCAAAGCTATTCAATGTGATGATGATAAAAAGTGAAACAGGAACAATAATAAACAATGAGCCTCTGAGTTAAATCTAGGTCAGTGCATCCCACCGTATCTGGCCGTCTTTTTCCCTGTGCGCCAGAGGCCAAGGGCCGTATTTGAGCACATTGTCTGCAACTGTTTCTGTCTTCACTGGAAGCAGAGTCCAGTACTAGCACAGAGGACACCACTTTGAGTAGCACTGACCTAGATGTCATTCCTATGGTAGATTGTAGCCAAGAGCCTGTGTTAGGTTGGCCTGGTGTAAGTCTACATTTATTTAGTCAAGTGCTGGATGAGCTGCCCAGTCTTTCTGCTGAATGCTGTGCATGTATAACCAACTATATACAGTAGAGTCTCACTTATCCAAGCTAAACAGCCCGGCAGAAGCTTGGATAAGTGAATATCTTGGATAATAAGCAGGGATTAAGGAAAAGCCTATTAAACATCAAATTAGGTTATGATTTTACAAATTAAGCACCCAAACATCATGTTATACAACAAATTTGACAGAAAAAGTAGTTCAATTCGTAGAAATGTTATGTTGTAATTACTGTATTTACAAATTTAGCACCAAAATATCACGATATATTGAAAACATTGACTACAAAAATGGCTTGGATTATCCAGAAGCTTGGATAAGCGAGGCTTGGATAAGTGAGACTCTACTGTATCTGCAAGTACCCTTCTTATTTGTACAATCCCAGAGGATCAAATGGGCCCTGATGAGTATTTACATATCTTCCAAGACAATGCAACTCCATTGTCCAGTGGATTGCATTCACGCGACTCTGACCAAATATAAACCTTACACCATTGCCAGAAAAATACACCCACAATGCGTAATGATAACGTAGTCTGTGCGCATTCAGAAGAAAACCTACAAACCACTCTAAACACCTTTGCAGAAGAATACGAGATGCTCAGACTCTCATTGAACATAGAGAAAACCAAAGTGCTCTTCCAGCAAAAGGCGCCAGCCAATCCCTCTGCAAGGCCAGGAATACAGCTTAATGGCGTAACGTTAGAAAATGTTGACCATATCTGCTCCCTTGGCAGTTACTTCTGCACAAAAGTCAACATTGAAATGCAACACCGCCTGAGCTCTGTGAGTGCAGCATTCTTCCGAATGAAGCAGAGAGTGTTTGAGGATCGGGACATCGGTAGAGATACCAAGGTGCTTGTTTATAAAGCCATTGTCCTCCCAACCCTGCTCTACGCCTGCAAAACATGGACCATCTACAGACGTCACACTCAACTTCCACCAGCGCTGCCTCTGAAAAATCTTGCGAATCTCTTGGGAAGACCGGTGGACAAATGCCAGTGTGCTGCAAGAAGAAGCAAAGACCACCAGCACTAAAGTGATGCTCTTATGCCCTCAGCCCCGCTGAACGGAAGGCCACGTTGTCCGAATGTCCAAAGATCAGTCTCCCAAAGCAGTTGCTATTCTCTCAACTCAAGAACGGGGAAACAGAAGGTTGGTGGACAGGAAAAGAGATTGAAAGCAACCAGGCTTTGAAACTGCAGGGCTGTTCAGTGCTAATCAACAACACAATTCCCACTTTTGATTGGAAAAGGGGTGTGACTATTATGCAGTGAAATAGCATCTGAGTTTGATTCTATACTTTCTGTGTCTGTTTTCTAACTGCCTTTCCCCTGAAAGGGAGGATGATCCAGCCCCCAACAAACAGCTTCCTTTCTGTTTGTTGTTGTTGGTTTGTTTGTTTTTAACTGCCTTGCTCAGCGAAGGGGGAGGGAAGATTCCCCCTTCCTTCCTTCCTTCCTTCCTTCCTTCCTTCCTTCCTTCCTTCCTTCCTTCCTTCCTTCTTTCCCTCCTCCTTTCTTGGAAGGCAAGGCAGTTTACAAAGCCTGAAATTGAGCTCTTGGAAAGAAGGAAGGAAGGGCAGAGCTCAGAGACCTCCATTTCTGTTTAAAAAACAAAAAAACTTTCCTTGCCATCAGAGAAGGAAGGAAGAATCAGCCCCAAACGGCTCTGTGAATATTATGAGAGAAATCCTAAAATACCAATTTTGGGCCACACCCCCTTTTCCCCCAATTGAGGTGCGACTATTATGCGATGAAACACGGATGAACACATACCATTTATGTGTTTCAAATGCAATTTTTATCCTGTATTGTTGTTTTAATTGATATATTGTATTACTGTTTTATCTTTTTATATTGTGATTTGTATCATGTTGCTTACATTTTGTCCTTACGTTGTCTGGGCCTCTGCCCCATGTAAGCCGCCCCGAGTCCCCGCGGGGAGATGGTGGCGGGGTATAAATAAAGTTTTATTATTTATTTTTATTATTATGAATTTGCAATTCAGTAGAATTCAGGAAGCCCCGCGTCATGTTCCACAAAGAGTCTCAGGGGTTGGATCTTCCAGCCAGCCATTTCACAGCGGCCCTGAGAACTTCCCCGTAGACTGAACCGCTTCCCGCTTGCTGCCCGTTTTGTTTGCTAGGCCCGGTGCGACGCCTCCTCTTTCGAAAGCGTCCGGTGCACCTTCTGCGTGGATTCTGGCGTCTGGTATTATGAAGTCACGGTCGTCACGTCCGGCGTGATGCAGATCGGGTGGGCTACCAAAGACAGCAAGTTCCTCAATCATGTAAGTCCTGCCTTCTCCTCCCTTCGGAACCTCCTTGCCAAACTATATATTCCTACACCAAGTACACACGCAGACGGTTCTTTCCCTGGACTGTTAAAGCATGGCAGGTCCGCCAGCGTTATATTGTGAATTTGCAGCTTCTGGTTGAAGCCAATTATCAGTGGCATTGATACATCTGTGTAGTTGAAGTTAAAAAATTTTCGGGGAGGGAGACAGCATATGTTCCTAATCTCTTAACCATACAGACAGACCATGAAAGCCTTAAGCATGATTAAGAGATTAGAAAAATTCCTGTCTCCGCTATGTCTCAAAATTCTTCTGGCTGTTTGCATAAATGGTGTCTAAAGCAGAATTAAGGACAGAAAGGAGAGCATCTGACTTGGCCTTTTTGTCTGGAAATAGAACTGGTGAAGCGGGAGAGCTTTTTTGTGCCGTATATAATAGTAGTAGCAATAACAACAATAATAATAATAATAATAATAATAATAATAATAATAATAATACATCACACAGTCATAGACACTTGGGAAGTGTTCGACTTGTGATTTTGTGATACAAAATCCAGCATATCTATCTTGTTTGCTGTGTCATACAATGTCGTTGTGTCGATAATAATAATAATAATAATACATTGTTATCTTCTTATTGTAATTGGAAAGTTCCTCTAGAGTTGGAGCTCCTCTCTACTCAGAATTTTCGGCTTGCCTGCCTAGGAAGATTTAACGCAGGGTCATTGCAAAAGTTCCTTTTAAAGAAGAAGTTTTGAAATATCAAGTCAGGGGATGCTGTGGTTTTAGCTATGAATTGGCTTTTAATTAGTTTTAAGGGGTTTAACTGTTTATTGTGAATATTGTTAATATCTAATTCTGTTTTAATGTTGGTATGTTTGGGTTTTTAAAATCGTATTGTGTTGGTTTTACTCTAAGCCGCTTTGAGTGCAACCGTACTTACTCCTGGTCATTTGGCCGACACAAACCCAGGCGTAACCCCCACCCTCCCAACTGTGAGCTTACATTTTCAGGACAGTGTGATTCCTATTCTCTGTTGTTGATTTCTGCTCGTTCTTTCACGATTCAAGAAAATTAAACACTACCTTCTTTTGTTTCTGTGAAGGAAGGTTATGGCATCGGGGACGACGAGTACTCCTGCGCATACGACGGCTGCCGGCAGCTGATCTGGTATAATGCCAGAAGTAAACCGCACTCCCACCCGTGCTGGAAGGAAGGTAACTCTGTCCCTGCCTTGCCACACTGCCTTCTGCCTTTGCTGCTGAACTGCTTTAGGTCTCACCCGAAAGAGTGTGTACGTTCAGTACATTAGAGACTCCCTGCCGTCTCTTCCATTCCCTCTTAAAGCATGGATTCCAAAGCATTCATGCTTGGGTTATGAGGGTTCTTTTGGCAGTAGGCACGTGGGAGGGTGTGTGTTGTGTTTTCGTCAGAGCGGTAACCACCTTTGTTTTTGTCTTCACGCTTGGCTGAAGGTGACACAATAGGATTTTTGCTGGACCTGCAGGACAAGAAGATGGTTTTTTATTTAAACGGGAACCAGCTTCCAGCCGAGAAGCAAGTCTTTTCTTCTGCTGTGTGAGTACACAATGCCTTTGAGGGAAATTTAAAAATTCACACTGTTTTGCAGCACTGGAAAACACCATCAAATATGTATTTGTTGGGTTGCAAGAAAGGCATAAACGTCTTGCGATGGCAGCAGGAAGAAACTCATGTGCTTGCCTTGGGAAAACATTAGTCACCCCAGACCCAGGGCTACCCTGTGCCTTGGCCTTTGTTTCGCTGCTTTGTGCTGCAATCCCTCTCCTCCTCCGTTTTATTGGCCCAGCAAATGCTGCTAGTCCCAAATAGCATTGCAAATAGAAGTTCTATTCCAAGATCCACAGCCATACCATTTCGTGCGGCCCCACAAATGCTGGGCTACAACTCCTGCGTTCCTCATCATTCGACATCATGACTAGAGCGGATGGGAGTTGGGATGCAGGAACATTTGGCAGGCTGCATTCTGTTCTTTTCAGTCAGGAGAATGTAGTTTGAATGTAGATACAAATAGATAGATACAAGTCTTGCGAATAGGGTGTCTGACTTTAAATTTCCCTTCAACATTTCCCCAACCCCAGAGCCACAAGGGCTGTTGGGTTGCCATGCCCATTATCCCCAGTGAGCATGGTGGATAATCAACAAGGTTAGGAGTTGTCATTCAATAACATCTGGGGACCCAAATGTGGTAAAAACTAAAATGCACCAAATACTATGTCAAAAAATATAGTTGGCTTCTGTATCCACTGATTCTCTGTCAATGCATTCAGCAGCCTTTTGAGGGTAACCATAAGGCAGATGTGGCCCTCCATAACACTGGGGGGGGGGGGGAACAGTTCCTGTTTGAAAGTGTTTTGCAAGGAGAAGATGGGGTGATGGCGACAGGGGACAGGGAAAAGGCAGAACTACTTAATGCCTTCTTTGCCTCGGTCTTCTCAGAAAAAGAAAGCCATCTTCAACCTCAGCAACACGGAATGGACGAAGGATTGGGGGAAATCCAACCCCAAATAGGGAAACAAGTTGTCCAGGAACACTTGGCCTCTCTAAACGAATTCAAGTCCCCAGGGCCAGATCAGCTACACCCAAGAGTACTGAAGGAACTAGCAGAAGTTATTTCAGAACCACTGGCAATTATCTTCGAGAGTTCTTGGAGAACGGGAGAAGTCCCAGCAGATTGGAGGAGGGCAAATGTGGTCCCTATCTTCAAGAAGGGAAAAAAGAACGACCCAAACAATTACCGTCCGGTCAGCCTCACATCAATACCAGGCAAAATTCTGGAAAAGATCATTAAGGAAGTGGTCTGCGAACACTTAGAAACAAATGCGGTCATTGCTAATAGTCAACACGGATTTACCAAAAACAAGTCATGCCAGACTAATCTGATCTCTTTTTTCGATAGAGTTACGAGTTGGGTCGATACAGGGAATGCTGTGGATGTAGCCTACCTGGATTTCAGTAAGGCCTTCGACAAAGTCCCCCACGACCTTCTGGCAAACAAACTAGTAAAATGTGGGCTAGACAAAACTACGGTTAGGTGGATCTGTAATTGGCTAAGCGAACGAACCCAAAGGGTGCTCACCAATGCGTCGTCTTCATCATGGAAAGAAGTGACAAGTGGAGTGCCGCAGGGCTCCGTCCTGGGCCCGGTTCTGTTCAACATCTTTATTAACGACTTAGACGAAGGGTTAGAAGGCACGATCATCAAGTTTGCAGACGACACAAAACTGGGAGGGATAGCTAACACTCCAGAAGACAGGAGCAGAATTCAAAACAATCTTGACAGACTAGAGACTAGAGCTGAAACTAACAAAATGAAGTTCAACAGGGACAAATGCAAGATACTTCACTTCGGCAGAAAAAATGGAAATCAAAGATACAGAATGGGGGACGATGCCTGGCTTGACAGCAGTGTGTGCGAAAAAGACCTTGGAGTCCTCGTGGACAACAAGTTAAACATGAGCCAACAATGTGATGCGGCTGCTAAAAAAGCCAATGGGATTCTGTCCTGCATCAATAGGGGAATAGCGTCTAGATCCAGGGAAGTCCTGCTCCCCCTCTTTCTATTCTGCCTTGGTCAGACCACACCTGGAATCACACTGTGTCCAATTTTGGGCACCACAGTTGAAGGGAGATGTTGACAAGCTGGAAAGCGTCCATAGGAGGGCGACTAAAATGATTAAGGGTCTGGAGAACAAGCCCTATGAGGAGCGGCTTAAAGAGCTGGGCATGTTTAGCCTGCAGAAGAGAAGGCTGAGAGGAGACATGATAGCCATGTACAAATATGTGAAGGGAAGTCATAGGGAGGAGGGAGCAAGCTTGTTTTCTGCTGCCCTGCAGACTAGGACACGGAACAATGGCTTCAAACTACAGGAAAGGAGATTCCACCTGAACATCAGGAAGAACTTCCTCACTGTGAGAAGGGCTGTTCGACAGTGGAACTCTCTCCCCGGGGCCGTGGTGGAGGCTCCTTCCTTGGAGGCTTTTAAGCAGAGGCTGGATGGCCATCTGTCGGGGGTGCTTTGAATGCGATTTCCTGCTTCTTGGCAGGGGGTTGGACTGGATGGCCCATGTGGTCTCTTCCAACTCTACTATTCTATGATTCTATGATTCTATGTTTTAATTGCTCAGCCCTGTTTAATTGCGCAGCCCTTATTTTGAAAGTAGTTGTTTTACTTGTTTTACTTGAGAAAAATATTTTTTGTGACTGCCACAAATTAGGTTGAATTGGTTGAGACTCTATGATGAAATAAATATTCCTTGGAAAACTAGAGCAAAATGTGCTGCAGGATGTCTCACAAAAACAAAGTTTTGGCAGGTTAATAAACTTTCCCCATGTTTTTAAGATAGAACCAATTAGGAAATGACATGGATAACCCAGGAACAAAAATCATGGTAGATAGTGAAATGAGTTTGACACCCCTGAGATATATATAATAATAACTTTTAATAATAACTTTATTTTTGTACCCGCCTCTATCTCGGGGCGGCTTACATGGGGATGAGCCCAGCAACAACATAGGTTTAAATACAATCAGTAATTTAAAAACAATATAGCAATATAAATATAAAACAACATAACACATCAATTACTTTAAAACCTGAACATCAATTGCTACATATACAGAGGGTACAAAAACTCTGGGTAAAGTCCATGAATAGAATAAGGATGAGCAGGGGAAGAATGAGGGAACGGTCGCATTAAAACACCAAAACATATAGAGTGAGGGACAATGATAAAGTGCAGTACAAATTTGTAAACAGTATAGATATACCTAGCTGATATTTTCCTCCCTTTTGTTGTAGGTCTGGCTTCTTTGCTGCGGCGAGTTTCATGTCCTACCAACAGTGCGAGTTCAACTTTGGAGCGAAACCTTTCAAATACCCGCCATCCGCTAAATTTAGCACCTTTAACAATTATGCCTTCCTGACAGCAGAAGAGAAGATCATTTTACCCAGGTAATGTTTTCCGCTTGAGCAGGTTGGTGAAGCTGGGGAGCAAGAATATATACTCTCTATACTTTGTAGAGTTTGGCTCAACAGACTGTGATAAGCAGAGAAGATGGTGTGAGATTTCCCGGTGCCTGGAGTCTCAGCAGCCTGCAGCTTGTCTTGGGGGACAAATGAGTTCACCTCAAGGCTGCTTAGAGGAGCAAAGAGAAGGGGATTGAATGCACGGTTTTCAGTTCCCCCTGTATTGATAGGCACGGCTTTAGTTCTTCCATGTGCTAGTTCTCGTGCCAGATTTTAATTCTGTGTTCTAGCAGAGATGCAGAACACTCAGCCTTACATTATGGCTGTGCTGATTTGGTTGCAGGTATGAGACTGGGATGTTCATCTCTATGGCGTGATGGCATATATAATCCTATACATTTCTTCTGAGCCTTGGCTGTTTCCCTGACAGTGTTGGTTTCATTGCCGTTTGGCCTTTCTCGCCCTCAGACACAGACGCTTGGCCTTGTTGAAGCAAGTGAGCATCCGAGAAAACTGCTGCACCCTTTGCTGTGATGAAATAGCCGACACTGAACTCAGGCCGTGTGGACATAGGTAACGTTCGTATTATTTGTATGTGGGGTGGGGCTTTTTTTGGTAGTTTGCCATTTGTTGATATGACATAGCTATGTGCCTTATTATTGGAATTCTGTATTGCCTTTGGAATCCAAGGCAGCTCACAGAGATAGTAAATAATACATAAGATTAATAGTAAAAGCCAGACAAGACCAGCTATAAAAGCACAGTTAAATTAAAAAGGCAATCTAAAAGTGTAGTTTTATATGTATTTTAATGTTTTTATGTTCCATTGTGTGTGTGTGTTTATTTATAGATGGATAGATAGACTTCTTTTAGAGAGAAAAAAGCAGGATGATGAATATGATGATGATAATAATAATAATAGATATATTAATGTATTTGCTCTATTTTAATTACATTGTGTCATGTGTGCTGCTAGCTGCCTCGGGTCCTATATTGGGCGAAAAGTGGGATAATAATAAAGTTTGTTTATTTATAGATGGATAGATAGCTAGACTTCTTTTAGAGAGAAAAAAGCAGGATGATGAATATGATGATGATAATAATAATAGATATATTAATGCATTTGCTCTATTTTAATTGCATTGTGTCATGTGAGCTGCTAGCTGCCTTGGGTCCTATATTGGGCACAAAGTGGGATAAAAAAGTGGGTGGTCTAGGGGATAAAAGCCTTGTGACTTGAAGGTTGGGTTGCTGACCTGAAGGCTGCCAGGTTCGAATCCCACCCGGGGAGAGCGCGGATGAGCTCCCTCTGTCAGCTCCAGCTCCAGGTGGGAACATGAGAGAAGCCTCCCACAAGGATGGTAAAAACATCAAAACATCCCGGCAATGTCGCCTGGGCAACGTCCTTGCAGACGGCCAATTCTCTCACTCCAGAAGCAACTCTGGTTGCTCCTGACACGAAAATAATAATAATAATAATAATAATAATAATAATAATAATAATAATAATAATAATAATAATAATAATAATAATGTGGGCCAATAACCGTTCCCATTGCGCCTTTACTGACTTGCGTCCTGCCTCCCTTGCAGTGACTTGTGCATGGAGTGTGCCTTGCAGCTGGAGACCTGCCCTTTGTGTCGGCAAGAGATCCAGACCCGGGTCCGACAGATCGCTCACATTTCATGACACGCGGTGGATGCTTTTTCTCTCCGGAGGACGTGCTGCCCCCCCCCCCCCCAATTCCACCTGGGGCCCAAAGGAAGGAGGAGGCGGCGGCGAGGAGGCCACGCAGACCAAGGCCCGGTTTGGGGCGTTTCCGTAACGGACGCAGATGGAACCCTGTCCAGTCGCACTGCTGCCTCAGAGCCGTGGAATGTCTCTTTTTAGCAGTAATGAAAGTCGGTGGTGAAGCTCGAGTGACCTGTGGTTTTGTCTCCGGCCAAAACCGCTGGAGAGTCCCATTTCCCCCCCATTTCTTCCTTTCTTCCTTCCTTTCCTTTCTGCTCCTTCCCGCTGCCTGTCGTGTCCCGAGGACTTATTTTGCACTGGAAACAAAAGTAATTCGTTCTCTCCCATCTCCCGGGAGCGTATTGGACTCTGGGAAGCCTTTTTATTTGTAGCCGACGTTCTGCATCGGAAACAAAACAAAACAAAAAAAGCGTACCAATATTTCTTGGTCGATGTAGCTTCCTTCCTGCTGGTCAGAGACCTTCTGTAATGTCCCGAGACTTGAAACACCTACATGAAGAAATCGATTTGTAAAGTTGGCACAAAGACTCTAGAAGAATCCAAAATCTTTTGATAACTTAGTGATTCCAAAGAACATTGGTTGTGTCGTTTGCTCTTTTTATTTTTGAACCGCAAAAAAAAGAAAGAAAGAAAAAGAGAGAGATATTTTGATTTGCAGCGTTTCCAGTTCCTTCGGTTTTGGTCCCTCCATATTTTTTGTTGTTGTTGTGAAAAGAAAAAAACGAATTTTCAGGAGGAATTCTCGCCATTGCAGTGCCCGGCTGGAGCGATATGTTTGATATTCTCAGTGTTTTTAAGGTACCATCGATCATTGTGCTTTTTTAAAAAAGAAATTCAGTATCTGTTCTTGCAAATCCTGTACATTTCGAAACAAAGGTTGAGATCTATAGATCTCCAAATCTGGCAAAGAACACAAACGTGTTTAATATTGTTTTTGGAAGAAATACATGTTTGTTTGTTTTTTGAAAAAGTAAGGCGGCTTATGTCAGTGAAACTCCCGTTTGGGTCAAACTGGATGTAACAGATTTAAAATTATATTTGGATGCTGTTGGAGACGAATTGCATTGGAGCTTCCTATTGGATTGTGGAATACTAGAGCTTCCAATGATCTCTTGCTGTATACAAGGCTGTGTACGCGCAGTTTAAAATCCCATGGAAATGCACACAACGCATTGAACCCTTGTGTAAAATCTCAAGATTTTTTTTTAAGCGTACACCTACGTACATAAAACCTTTTCCGAATTTCCGATCTCGTTCCTTGCTCATCGCTCCACAAAGTTAAAACATCCCCAAACTATAGCAGTTTGATCCCACTTCCAACAATGGGATTATAGGTTGTCGAAGGCTTTCATGGCCGGAATCACTGGGTTGCGGTGAGTGACTCATGTTCCAAAAGCAGCATTCTCTCCTGACGTTTCTCCCACATCTACGGCAGGCATCCTCAGCCTCAGGCCCTTTCCTTTTCCCCCTCAGCCGCTTAAGCGGCTGAGGGGGAAAAGGAAGGGGCCTGAGGCTGAGGATGCCTGCCGTAGATGTGGGCGAAACGTCAGGAGAGAATGCTTCCGGAGCCCGGAAAACACACAACAACCTCGGCAAGTGTTGAATGTTGTCATCGGCCTCCTCGATTAGCACCAAACGGCCTCGCAGCTTCGAAATCAGGGCCCGCTTACACCTCCCCGGCAAAGGAATTCCCTCAAGCAGGAAGCAGCCAGGCTTTGAAGCTGCCAGGCCATTCCGTATCAACTTGTGCATTACGGCTTAAGCCACGAGGCCACTATCAACATAACGCGCCGTGTTGTTTTGCGAAGCAAAGCCGTGGTGGCCGAGACACGTTTGCAATATTGCTGAACTGAACACACTTGTTAAGCCGTTAAGCTGTTTTATCATTAGCAGATTGTTGTTGAATATACGTGTAAAGCAAATGGCACAGATTTCAACTGTCTCTTCCAAAACTATAACTCCCAGGGTTCTGTAGTAGTTAAAAGTGGTGTCAAACTGTGTTAATTCTACAGGGCAGATGCACAGCAATAAGGATTAGGTTCCCAGTGTTATTATTATTATTAAATCAGTTGTAATAAGATTTGTAGCTTAAGGCATGTATATATATATGTGTATATGTGTGTGTATGTATATATATATATATCTCTACACACACACACGTGTTCGTATGTGTATATGTGTGTACTCACACATATTAATATTAATATTTTGTAATACAATATAATACTAATAATACAATATATTTATTATATGTTTGTATATGTGTGTATATACACACACATATTAATATTAATACTATTTTGTAATACAATGTAATACTAATAATACAATTTAATATATGTTTGTATGTATATATGTGTGTATATATATATATATACATACACATATTAATATTAATACTATTTTGTAATACAATATACTAATACAATATAATCATATTAATTATATATTATATATTACATGTAATATTAATATTACAATATATAGATATAGTACAATATGGTAATTTATAATATAATACTGTATGTAAATTAAATTTATAAGCCGCTCTGAGTCCCCTTCGGGGTGAGAAGGGCGGGATATAAATGTAATAAATAAATAAGTAAATAATAAATAAATAAATATCCCTATGTCTCCCAAGAGCAAAGCAAACCAGGCAGACAAGGAGGGACCGCCCCCTCTCCTTCCTGATTGGTCCGCATTCCCTCCCGTGCCCGCTCATTGGCCAGAGGAGAAAGCTCCCGCCTTAGCCACGGATTGGCTCTCTCTGCCCACCGGATGCCGGAAGTAGCGGTTGCCTAGGCGACGGGAAGGAAAGGCGGAGGAAGACGGAGGTGGAAGGCCTTTCGGTGGGACTCTATGGAGAAGGCCGAGGAGGCGGGCTGCCAGTCTGCGGTGAGCGAGGGGCCTCGCGGGGAGGCGGGCCGGGCAAGAGGGCACCAGCAAAGCCCTCCAGGAAGGTGGCCAGCCAGCCAGAGATAGGATAGGCGTCATGTCTGTCTATATATGCAGTAGAGTCTCACGTATCCAACATAAACGGGCCAGTAGAACGCTGTATAAGCGAATATGTTGGATAATAAGGAGGGATTAAGGAAAAGCCTATTAAACATCAAATTACATTACGATTTTTACAAATTAAGCACCAAAACATCATGTTTTACAACAAATTTGACAGAAAAGACAGTGCAATACACAGCAATGTTATGTCGTACAGTATTTACAAATATAGCACCAGAACATCACAATATATTGAATAGATTGACTACAAAAACATTGATTACTAAAAGGCAGACAGTGTTGGATAACCCAGAATGTTGGACAAGCGAATGTTGGATAAGTGCGACTCACACACACACACACATACACACACAATATAGAATCCTAGAGTTAGAAGGGATCCCAAGGCCACTCTGAAAGAAGGCGCCATCAGAGCCCTCTAGGCAGATAGCCAGCCAGCCATAGTTATGATAGATTTTTAAAATATAATTGTTATATATTTAAACACACACACAGACGAGATATTATAGATCTGGAAAAGACCCCAAGGAGCCATCCAGCCCAACCCTCATCATAATAATAATAATAATAATAATAATAATAACAATAATACTTTATTTATACCCCACCACCATCTCCCCACGGGGACTCGGGGCGGCTCACATTGTTACAAAAGTAACAACACAAATACATTAGCACAATATACACAGGTTAAAACACAATAACGTAATAAAAGTTAAAACAAAAGTTAATACAACAGTAATATCAAACAACCACCAATACAATTCAGTCAAACTTCATAGGTGGGGGGACTGCTGCAACAATATAAAGATAGTTTGGTTACCATGCAAGAAGCCACCATCAAAGCCTTCCAGAGAGATGGCCAGGCAGCCATAGTTATGATAAATTATATATATACTATACTATATACATACATG
Organism: Anolis carolinensis; assembly: GCF_035594765.1. NCBI lineage: Eukaryota > Metazoa > Chordata > Lepidosauria > Squamata > Anolidae > Anolis > Anolis carolinensis. Next base: position 30,110,600 of record NW_026943820.1, on the reverse strand, counting down.
CACACATGACAGATACCATAAATCTGGAAGAGACCCCCAAGAGTCACCCAGTCCAACCCTCTTATACCATGCAAGAGACCATCTAAGCCTTCCAGATGGATGGCCAGCGAGCCATAAACATGATAAACTATATATATCTACACACACACATATACACACATGCACACATATGTGACATCATAGATATCACTGCTTGCTTCATCCCACAGGTGACAGAGCTGCGATGGAGGCGATAGAAGAAGAAAACTTTGCGGTGTCCATGTAAGTCCAGCTCCGCTTCTCCAAGTCTCTTGGTAGCAGAACAACAGATGCAATGTGAGATATTAGCACTTAAGGATGGACAGTAGCCTGTTAAGTGATTAATGTGTATTTCAGTGCATCTTATTTATGCCTGATCCCATTTTGGATGTGGTATTGGCATTGAATGCATGTAATTCGACTCTCTTTGACTGTGATGAATGTGTTCAGCGCTACCGAAACTGTTGCCATCCTTGTCATTGGCGGCTAGATGGCAGTAGATGGCAATAAGGTCTTAAGCTGTAAGGAGCTCATTTAAGAATTATATTGGTAGTAAATTCTTCCTTATTTATCATAGCATTCACTTGCTTTTATTCCGATTTAAAGGGAATGGAAACTAGATGAAAGCTCAAAATCTCAGCCATTGCTTTCACAGCAAAGATATAACTTGATTCCATTCTGGGGATCAGGCTTGATATGGCTGAGTAGGTAAAACAGGTAAAGGTTTTCCCCTGACATGAAGTCCAGTTGTGTCCAACTCTGGGGGTTGGTGCTTGTCTCTATTTCTAAGCTGAAGAGCAGGCATTGTCCGTAGACAGACACCTCCAAATTCATGTGGCCACAGGCATGACTGCATGGAGCGCTGCTACCTTCCCGCTGGAGCAGTACCTATTGATCTACTCACATTTGCATGTTTTCGAACTGCTAGGTTGGCAGAAGCTGGGGCTAACAACGGATGCTCACTCTGCTCCCCAGATTCGAACCTGTGATTTTATTGCGTTACTGTTTGTATTGATGTAATACTGTTTTGGGCTTTCCCCAGTGTAATCCTCCCCAAGTCCTTCAGGAGATGGAACGGGATATAAATAAAGTTTTATTGTTAGTTTTATTATAAAGTGATGTTCACCTTTCCTTACATTATCCAAAGCATTTTTTTTTTGAAAATTTAAAACAGCACAATTTGGGGGCAGTTTTGCCGCCAGACCATGTATACATCCCTCAAATTGTGTGCCATAGGATCAAGTGTTTCCCACACTCTGGTCTTCCAGGTATTTTGGACTTCAGTTCCCAGAATTCCTGATCATTGACGAGGATAGCGGAGGCTTGTGGGGTTTGGAGTCTAAACACTAAGTCTAATTCTAAGACTAATTCTGTTGTGTTTTATTGTTTTATGTAGTTATGTTTTTAATTGATTTTTCTGTGTTTTAACTTGTGTTGTTGAGCTTGTCCCCACATGAGTTACCTCGAGTCCCTTCGGGGAAATGGAGGTGGGATACAAAAATAAAGTTGCCATTATTATTATTATTATTATTATTATTATTATTATTATTTAACATCTAGACAATTCGAGTTTGGGACTAACTGCTCTAGAGGGTGGTAATGTGCATTTTGCCTCCCATGGAAACCAAAATCCGATTTGCCTTCCTCTCTACTTTAGCTCTTCGCCTTCTGATGCTGAATTCGATGCTGTTGTTGGATATTTGGAAGACATCATCATGGGTAAGTTCTGCTCTAGATAACGCTAGCCCATAAGACCCACACTAAGCAAGTGTTCCCCTCATTGTCAGGTGATAGTATAAAACTATAGTAAACCAGCATAAGGTGTGATGCGGAATAATGGACTAGGAAACGAGGACCGAGTCAGCTCTGGAAAGCCACTGGGATGGCATTGGGTAAGTCTCACTCTCACCATCTCAGAGAAGTGCTCATATTAAGAACTTAGGATTTGCCCCAGTGTCTTGATAAGTGTATTGAGCAGCAAGCTAAATAATACTACTACTACTAATAATAATAATAATAATAATAATAATAATAATATATTCATAAAATAACAATATATTATTATTAATAATATGATATATTCATAATAACATTACATTAATTAATATGATATAATAATTCAAAATAATTCAAAATAATTGAAATTAAAGGGAGCTCACTCGTAAAAAGCAATTTTAACTATTTTTTCATTTCGTGTCTTTGAGGCGGGAAGTCTATTTTAATCTTCTATTATTATTTTGATTACGCTATGCAATATTCTTTTTGTTCCTGGCCTCCGTCTTGTTTTTGACTATGGCAGGAAAGCTCATTCCCCTCGGGGGCTCGGCCCGCTCGCCAGAAATGCCTGCAGCTGTGCTGCTGTCACGGCTGACGCGGGGCCACCGTGTCCTGGACGGCAGGCCGATGACCAGCGCGCCCATGAATGCGGCCACTGTCTTCCAGCTCAATGGGAACACTGAGCCCCAACTGTTTTGTGATTGCAGATGATGACTTCCAGCTCATACAAAGAAACTTCATGGACAAATACTACCAAGAGTTTGATGATACGGAGGAAAATAAGCTAATCTACACTCCCATTTTTAATGAATATGTAAGTGTGTGCGTGTGTTTGGCTTTGGGTTTGATCGTCTTTTCTGCCCACGTTGGTGAACGTTGTCTTTGCCGTCCTTTGAGGGCAAGAAGATACCATAGAACCTCAACTTATATTATTATTATTAACTTTATTTATACCTTGCCTTTCTCCCTCGGGGACTCAAGTTGGTTAACAATCCCACTCTTAGTCAAGCTTTAAAAGACCAATACAAAAGTTAAAAAACAATGAAATAGCAACAGTGTGGTAAAACCAGATTAAAATTCAATAACTCCACTTAAAACGGCCTTTACTGTAGTTTTGAAAACACTTCACACCTCTTTATCTCCTTTCTCAAGAGCCCATAACTTGGAGATAATGAGCCAAAATGAAAACCGAATTATTACCCTGAAGCCACATTTTATTCTACATATTTAGTTGGTAAATATAAGAAGTGCAGATATAATATTTATTGTGTGTGGTTTGGAAATATCCTTCAGCTGTTGGAGAGCCAGTTAGCATTTCCAAATGTGTATAATGCACTGTTTTTCCCGGCCCTCTCCCAACACAATGACGATGGCTAAAGTATTGTTCCTTTTCTCCTCTCAATCTGCAAATGATAATGCAAAGTTCCTCCTTTCAGATCTGCCTGGTGGAAAAGTATATTGAAGAGAAGCTCTTGGACAGGATTCCTGGCTTCAGCATGTCTGCGTTCACCTTGTCCTTACAGTAAGTTGGAGGCTTCCTTTTGGGTTTGCTGCTCATCTGCATTCTTCTCTATGTCTTTTTAAAATTGTTAATGTTCCTTTATTGCAATCAAAGAAATAACTATTACAAAGCCAGAACCAAACCACACGCAGTAATAAAACAAATACTAAATGGGAAAAAACCCAAATATATTGAAATAACTTCCAATTTATACCTACTAAAAGTATATAACGATATATCATTTCAAACACAACTTGTATAATTAAAAAGATTATTTGCAAATCAATGTGCTGGACGTGGTTGATATAATATTTTGTATTTATTTTATTTTATGTTTATATAGTTTACAGTATTTTATATTACGTGGTTGACATAATATTTTGGTAACCCCGTAATTTTCAGTAAACGATGTATGTAAAAGAAGAAATGCAGGGATTATTATTTTTTTTCCAGTAGGCTTTTTCCAGTTTAGATTGTGGTCCTGCTAAAATTCTACCCAGTTAGTAAAAGTTTAGGAGACAGTTCCAATTTTCAGATCGGCAACCAGAGTTGCCTTTTGTATCCATCTGCTCTAGTTAATCTAGATTCGAAAGAGCTATCCAAGGTACTGAACCTATAAGGCCTGTCGTGAGTTCACCACTCCATTGAGGCCCCATCTACACTGCCATTATACTGCAGATTGAAGTGGATTATATGGCAGTGTGGACTCATATAATCAAGTTCAATGCAGTTCAGTCTGCATTATATGAGGGCCATGGATCAAGATGTGAAGGGAATTCTCTCTCTGCCCCAGAAGGAGTTTGGAGGCTCCTTTGGAGGCTTTTAAACAGAGGCTGGATGGCCATCTGTCGAGGGTGCTTTGAAGACGATTTTCTTGCTTCTTGGCAGAATGGGGTTGGACTGGATGGCCCACGAGGTCTCTTCCAACCCTAGGATTCTATATAATGCGGTTGGAACAGTGAAGATGAACAAACCCACCCCCTGCCCCCCTCTTTGCCCTTTACAAACCTGAAGTGCCTTTGCTTGTTTATAATGGGGTCAATTTCTCACTTGCAGGCAGCACAAGGACGAAATAGCCGGGGATATTTTTGACATGCTTCTCACATTCACAGACTTTCTGGCCTTTAAAGAAATGTTTCTGGATTACAGAGCTGTAAGTACCTGAAACTCTGCACATTTTTCAGATTTTGTTACGTAGAGTCATTTAGCGCAAGGGTGGATAGAACCTTCCCATGGGCCAAATAAGGGCAATTTGTGTGTACGAGAGAGAGTTTTATGCCCTTGTGTTAATGTCCAAAACACCTGGAGGGCCAAAGCTTGCCCATTCCTGGAATAGAGAGACGGGCAGGCAAAGAGAACAATGTAGGAAGGGCTTTCCCTACCTGCAACCTGTCTGATTTCCTTGATGAGGACTATAGGCTTGTACAGGATGTGGTTGACTTCTAACCGTTAGCTGATCTGGAGCAAAGGCTGGAAGTGTGTTCATGCACTTTGGAGGACAGGGGCCGTGCCAGGGTCATGCCCTTTGCCCTTCCCGTTCCTTCTGGCTTTGGAGAGAGTGGCGGCTGGGATCCTGCGGCTCCTTCTTCCCTTTCCTTGGCGATTCTTTGCGTCGGCAGCGGGTGCCAGGCTCGGTGCGGAATGCCTTGCCCACAGCTTGCAGGGCATGAAAGCTCAAGTGTTTGCAAAGAACATTCCTGTTGTTTAGAGAGGCAGGAGTCGCTTGGATCCCATCCTACTTTGTCCGATCATTTCTCTATCTTGAACTCATGAGAGAAGCTTTATGAAGATATATTTTAATCATGGTGTCTAAACAACAACTCCAACATTTTCAGAATGGCATAGATTGCTTACATTTGACCACGAAAGGGCTATTTATCTGACCAAGCTTACATTTTCAAAACTATTACGGCCCTTCAGTTTCAAAGTATGCCGACAGCTGTGATTGATGTCAGATACTCAGACATGCCCTTGGCTCTTTGTTTGTGTGTTTGTGGAGCCCCTGAAATTGAGGATTTGACTCACTACTTGTTTCCTGCTCTTTATATACTGAGCCAAGAGCGTTGTTGTTATTGTTATTACGTTGTCAAAGGCTTTCAAGGCCTGAATCACTGGGTTACTGTGAGTTTTATGGGCTGGATGATGATGATAATGATGATGATGGTGATGATGATGATGATAAAGGTTCGACTTTTGATTTTGTGATACGAAATCCAGCATATATATCTCGTTTGCTGTGTCATACTATGTCTTTGTGTCAATAATAATAACTTTATATACCCCTCTATCTCCTCGAGAGGACCCAGGGCGGTTTCCAACATGTGTGCAAAAACAATCAATTGTCAAAACAACATACAACAATTTGAAACAGCAAACATAATAAACACATCACAACAAGGCAAAACCATTCAGTTAAAATAGACATAGTTACAGTCAGAACATTTCATTGCGGGATTGGGAACCAGTAGTCAGGGTGAGGTTGACATAGTATGACCACATTCCAAAGGCATTCTCTCCTGATGTTTCACCCACATCTGTGGCAGGCGTGTTCAGAGGATGTGAGGTCTGTTGGAAACTAGGCAAGGGGGGTTTATATATATACCTGTGGAATGATATCCAGGGAGGGAGAAAGAACTCTTGCCTTTGGAGGCATGTGTGAATGCTGCAATTAATCACCTTGATTAGCACTGAAAAGCCTGGCTTCTTCCTTCCTGGGGGAATCCTTTCTTGGGAGGTGTTAGCTGGCCCTGATTATTTCGTGCCTGGAACTCCCATTTTCAGAATGTTGTTCTGTATTTTCTGCCCTGATTTTAGGGTTTTTTAACACCTCCCAACAAAAGTTTCCCCCAGGCTGGAATCAGGAATAATAATGAGCTACGAAAATACCTCTAATACCCCACGCCCTTGGGAAGAGCCCGATATTCAGAGCCGGATCCCAGGCACCTAGACCTAAAGTGCATGTGCTGTCTTATTATGTACATGTAAATGTAATACTGTAATAACAACAACAATGACAATAATTTGTTTCTTCTGTATGTGAAAAGCCCATGGCCGAAGGATGAAATCAAAACGGCATGGAGAGGCACCAAAACATTCAGGAATTGTTTCTCTTGTCTCCTCCTAGGAAAAGGAAGGCCGGGGCCTGGACTTGAGCGGGGGGTTGGTGGTGACGCCCCTGAGCCGGCCTCCCGTGCCCCCCGCCCCGAACATCCTGCGGCGCTAGGCTTGGCTCCCCAGCAGAACCGACTTCCTTCCGGACTTTCCGGACCTTCCCGGTGCTTGAAAATCAGGCAGCAAAAGAGCTGAGTCCCGGACCTTACGGTTACAAACCTGACGGCACCTTGGCACAGCTCCTTCCCTTGGGACCCCGTGTTTCCCCCAGTGTCGTGAGCAGCGTCACGTCTGCCCTGTTCGAATGGCGGCCTCGGAGGATCCGGACTTCTGCCGGGACACGGGTCCAACTGGATTTTGTACACTAGTAAATACAACTGTATTATGTGGGGGTTGCTGAGTTGTTTGTTTGTAAAACAAGGCAGCTGCCAATCCCTGGCGCTTCTTCAGGGCACAGCTTCCATGGATACTTAAGTGGGAACTCACTTTACTGCAGAGTGTCTACGAACTCTCAGAACCATGTCAGGCCTGGCAAAAAAAAAAACATGCCACGTTTTGATTTGTATGAGTGCGACACAAATTCACGTTTTGCACAGACATGTTTGAGCAACCGTGAACGTGTACCCAAACCTGGCTATGATTCTCTTTTAATTGGAATGGAATGACCTTCCCCTGAAGTTCAGACATCTCCACGTCACTCCAGAAACACCTCACACCTTGTAGTGTCTGCACCACTTTATCCTCTTGTCATGGACCACATTTTCTCAGTGGTGTGGCCTGAAATCGGAAGCATGGGTGGCTCACAAGCATTCAGAAATGAGATTCCACTTTTCTATATAGCATTACAGAACCCCTGGTTCCTTTAATGCTAGTTGATCTGAAGATAAACAATGAGAGCAGTTCCCGGCATTGCAAACTGAATGCAGTCTAAAACATCCTGAGCTGAGCGCATCCTCAAGAGGCAAAATTCTTGTTCTTTCCCCAAAGCAATGGCCATTAAAGTGGGACAATTGTGTCCCGAGTAAATGCAGTTTATGCAGATTGATGGCATTGAACTAGATTATATGGCAGTGTAGACTCATATAAATCCATTCTGCATTATGTGAGTCTACGCCGATCATTGTAATGCAGTCCCAGAATGCAGATTTAACTACATTGAACTGGGTTGTATGGCAGTGCAGACGCATATAAATCCAGTTGAAGCTGCATTATAGGTGTCTAAGCCATTCATTATAATGCAGTCCCAGAATGCAGATTTCACTACATTGAACTGAGTTATATGGCAGTGTAGACTCATATAAATCCAATTCAAGATGTATTATATATATATATTTTCATATCAGGAGTGACTTGAGGAACTGCAAGTCGCTTCTGGTGTGGGCGAATTGGTCGTCTGCAAGGACGTTGCCCAGATGTTTTGATGTTTTACCATCCTTGTGGGAGGCTTCCCTCATGTCCCCGCATGGGGAACTGGAGCTGACAGAGGGAGCTCATCCGTGCTCTCCCTCCCCAGGTTAGAGTCGAACTGGCCACCTTCAGGTCAGCAACCCAACCTTCAAGTCAGCAGTCCCGCCGGCACAAGGGTTTAACCCACTGCACCACCGGGGGCTCCAGTCTGCATTATATGAGTCTGTGCTGATCATTATAATAAAGTTCCAGAATGCAGATGAACTGCATTTTACATGGCAGTGTAGACTCACATAAATCCCTTTTAGTCTGCATCATATGAGTCTACACTGACCAATATAATGCAGTTCAAACTGCATTGTGCCGCAGTGTAAATAAATGGGGCCTAAAAATGCTTCTGAGCTCCAAAGTTTCATCAATATTGTAAGTAAACTTTTATTACAGCCAAGGAACCGAGGGGTTCTATACTTCAAACTTCAAAAATAATTTTAAAAACCATTATAAAATCGAATTGTTTACAAATTTAAAATCTAGGCTGAAGACCACATACAAGTACTATTGAAACCCAGCTCAACCCACAGGATCTAAGCATCATCAATATTGAGATTTTCAAAGGTTTAGTTTAGTTTTTTTGTTTAAATCATACATTTCCTGCCCCTATTAAGACTCGGCTATACCCAAAAGCGCACAATAAAAGAAAAGCCAAGGTGATTCGTTCTGTTAGTGGAGCTTTTAAACGTTACATCTCTCTAAACAAAGATAATCGGGTGCTGTTGTTGTTGGTTGTTTGCAATGTTTGCTGCAAACATTTTACCGTCATGAGTGATACGCAGCGATCTAGAAGTCCTTGGTTTGGAATAAATGTTGTCAAGCGTTCTTTAAAATTGGGAGTTTGATGTTCGCTGTTGTTTGGGTGTTGTTCTTTCAGAGTTGTGTTTTTCGGGCTCTAGAAGCACTCTCTCCTGATGTTTCGCCCACCTCTACGGCAGGCATCCTCAGCCTCAGTCCCTTTCCTTTTCCCCCCCTCAGCCGCTTAAGCCTGAGGCTGAGGATGCCTGCCGTAGAGGTGGGCGAAACGTCAGGAGAGAGTGCTGCTTCCGGAACATAGTCATACAGCCCGGAAAACAAACCCATTGTTTTTCTTACACTTTGTGGCCGTCGTTCATTCAAGACTCCTTATGCCTATAAATGAAAGACTTGTCGGTGTTGACGTTGGCAAGGGCGGTTGTGTGTTTTGAGACACGGCGGAAATTATTTAGCAACAGTATTTGTTTTGGTGTCGTTCGAAATCCAATCTTGGCCCTTCATTATTACTTTTTTACCTGCAGATGATGAATAAAGGCTGACGTGCGTAACCAGGTGTCCCTTTTGCCTGAAATTCCTGTTTAATTGCAAAATTATTATTACCATATTTCTTCCATTGTAAGATGCCACTGATTGTAAGAGGCAACCTAATTTACTATTATTATTATTATTATTATTATTATTAGAAACACAACAAGATGAGTGCACAGCAGCCACTGCTGGCTGTTGGATCACATTATTATTATTATTATTATTATTATTATTATTATTATTATTATTATTATTATTATTATTATTAGAAACACCAGAAGATGAGTCCACAGCAGACACTCTGCTGGCTGTTGTACTGGATCACACGCCAGACACTTCCCACTTTATTATTATTATTATTATTATTATTATTATTATTATTATTATTATTATTATTGGGTTGCTGTGAGTTTTCCAGCCTGTCTGGACATATTCCAGAAGCATTCTCTCCTGACGTTTCACCCACATCTATGGCAGGCGAATTGAGAAATTAGGTTTGTGATAGATTGGCCTGTCCATTACGGCATAATTATTTCAGAAAGTGATCTTGAGAAATCTCGCCGAACCCACTCTGAGGCTTCTTGGGATGCATGGTGGGCTTTTCCAAGGAAAATACTAGAGACGTGTATAAATCGTTAAGGAAAACGTGGGACTGATAGTATATGGAGAACACATTAGTCATTTATCCAGACTTGGCAAAAGAAACATGGAGAGATCAGGAATCTCTGCGCCCGATAACCTGATGCCTAAATGGTGCCGAAATAAGATTCACGCGGAGCTTTCTTTCTACAATAGGACTATACAAAGAGGGTAAAATAATACACAGCTAGGTACACCTTGTCAGTATTTAGCAACCCATCGTGCCTGCATCCCAATGAGAGTTCCCAAACCGTAAATGTTTTGAGGATGCGGGCACCCAGGGATCCCCTTGTGCTTCACATGATATAATCCCCCTCTCCAAACAAACCCCGGAAAAGGCCTTTGACAAGGGTGAGAGATTTAGATTTTCCTTTATTTAAAACCAAACTTATTTTTTAGACAGAATAAAACGCTTGCTCCGTCCTTGTACCAGAAGCATCCCTGCTGCGGAGTTAATCATCGCCGTGCATTATTTACACAAGAGTTGCAAGGGGCTTACATAGAGGGGAGCTGCTGGGTTTGCTGGGCTTTTAGCAGATTTAGTTCGGGGTGAGATGTGCGAAGCTTGCGCGTTCCTGGAGAGAGGCAGCCACATCATCCACGCTTGGCCTTCTGAACCTTTCAAGCGTCACAGAGCACATGTCCATGCGGGTGCAAGCATGATGCGCCCGCATCAATGGGAAGATATTGTCATTCCTTGGAACCATTCCTGAAACACAGCAGTCGCCACTACTTGGTTTGCGCATACATTTCCATCACTGCCATCCATGGCGTGAGTTCTTGAAACGTAAGAAACCTCCTCCATCGGAGAGCGCTGTGTTTAGTAAGACGCTGGTATTTTGAGCTGTGTTTTTTCAGGCTGATGCTTTTGCAAACCAACCCTGGGTCGTCCCAGGCTATCGGGTGGTTAGAACAGCACGCGTAGTGCGCAGCAGGGCGAAAGCCGGGACGGAGGAGGAGGAGGAGCGAGGAAGGGCAAAGCACCCAAAGGCCACGGCCACATGCCACTGAGCCACGTTGATGCAAAAGGACCCACAGTTTTCAGGCGTGATTGGGCACCGGCGTTTGGCCGCCAGCCGCGCCGCTCCCGTATCCTTTCCATGCGCGGATGCTGAGGCAGGCGCTCACGGCGTAGCTGATCATCACCAGGCTGGCAAAGAACTGCGGGGAGAAGGAGAAGAAGGAAGGGCCATGAGTAAGCCAGGAAATATTCCTATTATCACGAGTCTAATGCTGTGGAACAGATGCAATAAATCAGTACTGAGTAATAAATCATGTGTTCGAAGCCTGGGCCGGATTGAGATCCCAACCATTGATAATAGCCCAGCTCGCTGTTGACCTAAGCAGCTCAAAAAAAGTCAATGAAAGAGAAAACTCCGAGGTCAAGATGGGAAGTCAACCAATATATTTTTTTTCTTTCTTTTTCTCTCTCTCTGGTTTTCTCTCTTCACCTATTTTCAGAACCCTTTCACCCCCCCCCTCACTTTCCTATCAATATATTGTTCCACCACTTTCGATGTATTATGTTTCTTTACAAAATAAAAAAATAATGAGCCCCCCAAAAAAGAAAAACAGTTGCATCTGTCAAGTAGGAAATTTAGGTACCGCTTTATGCAGGAAGGCTAATTTAACTAATTTACGACATGTTTCGAAGTTATGTTTCTTTACAAAATAAAAAAATAATGAGCCCCCCCCCAAAAAAGAAAAACAGTTGCATCTGTCAAGTAGGAAATTTAGGTACCGCTTTATGCAGGGAGGCTAATTTAACTAATTTACGACATTATGTTTCGAAATTATGTTTCTTTACACACACAAAAAAATAATGAGCCAAAAAAAGAAAAACAGTTGCATCTGTCGAGTAGGAAATTTAGGTACCGCTTTATGCAGGAAGGCTAATTTAACTAATTTACGACATGTTTCGAAGTTATGTTTCTTTACAAAATAAAAAAAATAATGAGCCCAAAAAAAAAGAAAAACAGTTGCATTTGTCAAGTAGGAAATTTAGGTACTGCTTTATGCAGGGAGGCTAATTTAACTAATTTACGACACCGTAAAAATGTCCAGCAGCGTGTGGAAAGGAATGAGAAAGTGTTGCCATCAAGGATTCGGTGTCACAAGTGGACGATGAAGCGGGATCTGGGCAAGACTTCCCCAACTGGGAGGCCCCCAAAAACCTGAAAAGGCGATTGTGGGGCTGCATGTGGTCCACACTATCCACTCAAACTTGAGGCAGACCCTCAGGAGACGGTCACTGCATGGCTCACATAACTTTGGTGTTTGACACTGGCTTAGAGAGATGGGAATTGGGCGCGAGAGAAAGGCGAGGAGGATCCAGAGCATGATGCAGCCCCAGCTGCTCTCCCGGTTTGCTGAGCATGACCTCATGGCTGGCACCGCAATGCTTTAGAGAGCAATCCCCATTGACTTTCATTACAGAGCAGGTGGCGGGGATGGGGGCGAGTGCGAGGAACACGCTGGACCGCAAACCATGCTCGAATCAAGGAAGAAAGTGGCGCATTCTTGTTTATCTACCTCCCACATTCGCGGCCTGCCTGCCTCCCGTCACCCCGCAAGCGCCAAGCTAGGCAATATCCTCATTAGGAGTGAGTGTGCGAGAAGCCAAGAAACGTGCATTCACAACTGCAAACCCACAAAGCTTCGGAACATTTGTGTCACCCACTGATTTTAGACGCCTTTGCCTACCGATGCCGAGGCTCTTCTGTTGTAGTCGGGCGAGTGCGGCCAGGAGAAGGGCTCCACGGAGGCCGCGCTCGTGAAGAAGGCCGTGGCGTACAGGACGGCCGCCGAGACGTTGAAGACGACAAGCTGGAGGAGAAAGAGGAGAAAAAAGGGTCACAAGTGAGAACGCCGAAAAGGAGCCCCTGGCCCTGATGGGAAACCCATGTTCACGCAACACCTTCCCCGCCACCTGTGCGTCTGGCTCACCTGAACTGCATAGTTATCGTCTCTCAGAAATGGACTTTTCATAATTTAATGTATTTTAAATCTGGCTGGATTTGTGTTTGGTTTTAATGGCAGATGTGTCACATCACCCGCTTCATAGGAAATCTGCTACAAAACAGGAGCTTTTTGGTTGAGTTCCAGGGCCTGGGAAGCAGGCGGCAAAGGCAGAAGAACGGTCATTGGTGACGTGTGCTTGCTCCATCCGTGTTCAACTTCTACACAAATGAGCAGCCACTGCCAGAAGGGACGGAGAGTTCCATCTCCACGGACGATCATGCCATCACCGCCCAGGCAGGGAGCTTTGCACCAAGCACAGGCACTCCCTGGTCTGTTTTGGACTTTGGGCACAAAACATGAGGCTTATTTGGCTCACAAATGTTCTAGTTCTGCTGCTGGTAGAAGCCCAACAATGAGCGCAGTGCTTCGTGTGCATGTCTTCCTGCAGAACGGGCACAGCGCAGGGGAGGAGGTGTCGTTGTGCTCCTTCGAGGCTGCGAGGAAGGGACTGGGACGTATAAACAGGGAGAACTGCTTTTCAAAACTTTGTGGATTCCAAAACGGAGACTCCGCGACAAGCTTAAGCAGAGCTTTGCAAACATGTCGCGTTGGTGACACACTTTGTGGACATGCACCCTTTTGCTAGCACATCCCAGGTGAAACCCAACTCCTTAGAATTGAATTATTTTTAATTAATTGGATTTTTAATACCAACGACTCTAACAATTCTGTTTTAATGTTTATATATTTATATGTTTATATATTGGTGTAATTATAATGTTTATATATTGTTATAATTGTACTGAAAGGCTTGCAATGTCTCTTTGCTGGAGAGAAAGGCAGGGAATAAGTAAGTAAGTAAAAGTTTATTTGTATACCGCCCTCTCTCCCGAAAGGGACTCCAATATAAAATCAGCATAAAACATTGTACAATAAAACACCGAAAACACTATAAAACGCTATAAGAATTAAAAACAAAACATAACAATTGACTAAAACAATCACATAAACAGAAGGAATATAATCACTCAATAAATAAACAAATTAATAATAATAACCATAAACATAGATAAGGACACATAAATAAATTGCAATTACAATGATAATATTATTGTTTGTTTGTTTGTTTGTTTATTTATTTATTTATATCCACGGCACACTTACACAGTACTGCAGGTAACACGGTGATGTTTGGGAGGCTCTGCCCAAAAGCCTCAGCCTTCCAAAGGTCACAATTCCCGAATGGTGCGTACGTACTCACCACGAGTGGCCAGGGGATCATGTAGAGCTTGGCCTGGAGCTTCAGGAGATACATGCCGAAGATGATGACGGTCACCAGCCAGAAGAAGATGGCCACGAACATCACCCAGCCGTAGGAAGGGTAGGGCTGGTAGTAGGTGTCCGCGATCAAGGCCCACACCAGGCAGCCCAGCACCTGCGTGGAGACAGGAAGGAGGAGGAGGAGGAGGAGAAGTCTGCTGGAAACAGGCCCATGGACACCACCCAAGGCCAACCCTATCTAGGTTCTCACAGGTTTCCACCAATGCTGGTTTTGTCAGAGAAGAAAAGGCTACAAAGGCGAGGACCCAAACTAGGTATGTGATACTAATGAAATCTGAGCATTGCAGATGAGAAAGTAGTTCAACCATGGAAGCTTGTGGCCTGAGGATCCAGAGCCACTCCAAGGCCAGTGTCTGAAAAAGGGGAGGAAGCTATAAAAGCATTATGATTTATCACCGGTGATCCTACAAAGGTCCTCATTGCTCCCGGCCATGAAAGGCAGGCTGTGCGGCCCCGAAGACGTTGCCTTCTCGCTCCAGCTCCGCCTTTCCAGCTTCAGGCCGAACAATGGCTTTCTTCTTTGCGGCTTCCAGCTCCCAACATTGATTTACTTTGCAATGCATTGTCGAAGAAACATTTGCTTTGCAATGTGTGGTGCAGAGCTTGAAAGCTAGGAAGGAAAGAGAGGTCCATGCCTTGCGAGACAACAGAAAGGGCCAAGGGAAGGTCTCCTTGCCAATTGCAAGAAGCGAATGGGAGCCCTACTACAAAAGGGAGAGTGTGATGATGATGATGATGATGATGATGATGATGATGATGATGATGATGCAGGGAAGGAAGGAGAGGTCAGTATCCTGCAAACCAACACAACCCACCATCAAAAGCAATAGGAAAGGTCGTCTTGCCGATTGCAAGAAGCAAATGGGATTTATTCATTTAGTGTCAAAAGAATTGCATAATAAATAAGTTTAAAAGTGACAAAATAAAGGAATCACAAACAGCTAAATAGTTTTAGTTTTAGACCAAAAGTGGGCAACAGCAATTGCAATTGGGAACATTGCTACAAAAGGAAGAGTTCAATAAATCAATGTAATAATAAATATAATAATAATCAACTGCTTATTTAAACAACTGCTTTCTAAGTAAGGACCAGACAATTAAACAGAAAACAACACTTTCAAACCAGGAACAGATGTTTTTTTTTCAAATTCAGTGACATTGTGTTATGAACCAGGAGAACAGGGTCTAAACCGTTTTCCTGTTTTGAGGCCCCCCCCTCCCTGGTTCCCACTGGCAGGGCCATCGCCCTCCATGAGTAATAAATCAGGACCGTCCGAGGAGTCCGGCTGAGCCAATCTGCATCTGGACACAACAACAGGGGACAATGAGCGTGGTGTCTTCTTTGGGGATGATGCCGGCCATGGCCCCAGGCGCAGGGTGAAGAATGGAGGGAGAGCCTTGCAAGACTTGACACCTGCTTCTAGGCATGATTTCAAGCATACATCATCATCATCATCATCATCATTCATTTGGGGGAGGAAAAAGTCATGTCTGCGTCTCTGCACGGGATGTGCAGACTCCTGACAGGAGTTGACCGTGCAAGACCCACCGTCCAGTCCGCTCTTGGTCCTGCGAGACCTTGGCCTGAGAGAAGGTGGAGTGTCCCTCCCTCCCTCCCTCCCTCCCTCCCTCCCTCCCTCGCTGCCCCACAAAGCCCTCTCTGTCCCTGTTTACGTCCCTCCCTAAATCCTTCTCGTGGCTGGCGTGCCCCACATGCCTGCCCGCCCCACGCAGGCCCGGCTCCCACTCCCAGCGCCACCAGCCAGGCCGCGAGGCTGCACCGGAGGCCGGACAAAAAAGCCCGGCCGAGTGGCCACCAAGGGACATCGGGTGGCCCTCACCTAGGCACGGGCGGACTTGGGCTTCAACTCCCACCGTCCCTAACAGCCAATGTGTTTAATTCTGCGCCTAGGCAACGCCTGGATGAGAAAACACCTGGAAACCCAATGTTTGCAAAGGGCAGGAGGAAAGTCTGAGATTCGGCCCGGTGCTTTGAGCATCGGAGACCAGGGTTCAACTCCTTTCTCGGCCACGGAGACCCACCGGGGGACCCGGGTCAAGGCACACTCTCTCAGCCTCAGGAGAAGGCAAAGGCAGAGACGTCTTCGGGACTCCTCTTGCCAAAAACACCCCGTTGACGCTTACGTCAGAAATCCCATCAAGGCGCAAGACAGGACACAACAGGAAGTCAACGTCCACCTTGTCGGGGAGTCATTCCACTCCGGACGGATCCACAGGAATGTCATCAGGACAGGATGTCACAAATAGCACGGCTTCTCCTTACTGTTTGTCTAACCTCATCCTCCAGAAGATCAGGCCTAGCAGCATTTCCTACTTTGTTCATGTTCATGGTTGCCTCCTTTCTGTTGATATTGTCCACATGTGCCAGTGAACATCTCCCAAGCAGAGGATGCCTCCAGGCAATAGAAGCCAGGCTACTTCTATGCAGATACCCTCACTGATTGACTTTGCAGCTTCATGGCTACGCAATGCTAATCAAGCTTGGCCATTCGCAGTGGGCCAGGCTGTGGCGCAGCTGGTTAGTATCTAGCTGCAATAAATCACTACTGACCGAGAGGTCATGGGATCGAAGCCGGGTCAGATTGAGCTCCCGACTGTCAATAGCCTAACTCGCTGCCCTCCTAAGCAGCTCGAAAAACAGTTGCATCTGTTGAGTAGAACATTCTGTTTATTTATTTATTTGTTACAATATTTATATCCCGTTCTTCTCACCCAACAGGGGACTCAGGGCGGCTTACAATAAAACACATATATAAAAATTGTACAATACACTATAAATCAATTAAAAAATTATTAACTTACATCGGACATTCATAAAACGCATTATAAAAGGTACTGCTTTATGTAGGGAGGCTAACTTAACTTAATTTATGACACCATAAAAATGCCAGCAGTGCGCATAAAGGAATGAGGAAGTACTCCATCAAGGACTTGGTGTCACAAGTGGACGGTGAAGCGGCAGCTCCCCCTGTGGCCAGAATTGAGCATGCCCTCATGAAGCCGGAAGCTGGAAAATGTTAAATTGCCTCTGTGTCCCACCCTGGACATTATTCCACAAGTATAGATACACTCCACTTGCCCCATTTCCATCAGGCCTCTGAAGATGTCATTAGCCAGAGATGCAGGCAAAACGTCAGGAGAGAATGCTGCTGGAACATGGCTGTATAGCCCAAAAAACTTACAGCAACCCAGTTTCCTACTGAGTTTGCAAAACAAGAAAGTAACAAAGGAAAAGTCCGCTCCGGTCTTCCAATAATGGGCCGAGGCATCAAGCGGAGCCATGCACGGTGCGCCCAGGACAAAAGCGCCATTGAGCCCCGGCCTCAGCACCCATCTGCAAGGAATGAGGCCGCATCAGGATGGCTGGACACAAGGCTCAACGGGATGCGGAATGAAGGCAGTCTAATACCACTTGACCTGCTCCATGCTGTGGAACTGTCGCTCGGTGAAGCACTGGCCATCTTGCAAGCTCTTGTAAGACTAGAAGTCCCATCACTCCACTGAATCGAGCCATGGCCGTGGCGTCAAACAGGATTAATTCCACAATGTAGACGCTTCCCATGATCCAATCCAAGTTGTGAGGTCTGGGGGATTCCAGTTGTTATGGAGTGAATCTCTTCCATTCATCCAAGGTGCACATTCGCAAGGTGAATGTATCCTGCTTCTCACCTTCCACATCTGGATGGAGAGCTCAAGCGGATTAAAACCCAGAACGGTTTCATTGCGGTACTGCAATTAGGCCACATAGCGCCATTAAAGTTTGGATTAAGACCCAAAACGGATTCATTGCTGCGCTGCAATTAGGATGGATAGGGCCATTCAAGTTCGGACTGAAACCCGGAATGGATTCATTGCCATGTTGCAATTAGACTGATTAAATTAAAGTTCGGATTAAAGCCTGGAACAGATTTATTACCACAGTGCAATTCAAATGGATAGTGCAACTAAAGTTCAGATTAAAACCAGGAATGGATTCATTGCCATATTGCAATTAGGCTGGATTCAATTAAAGTTCGGATTAAAACCTGGAACAGATTTATTGCCACAATGCAATTGAGCTGGATAGTGCTATTAAAGTTCAGATTAAAAGCAGGAACGGATTCATTGCCACAGTGCAATTAAACTGGATAGTGCAACTAAAGTTTGGATTAAAACCCAAAACGGATTCATCACTGCTCTGCAATTAGAATTGATAGTGCCATTAAAGTTTGGATTGAAACCCAGAACGGATTCAATGCCGCACTGCTATGGGAACCATGAGCCGCTGCTCAAAGCCAAGAGGAATCAGCCAGTAATGCTTTCAATGAGTGCGCGGAGGCCCATGCTCGCCCTGATGTGCCCACACCTGCGCCTTTTGTTCCTTTTGTCCCTCTTATGAACAGAAGCCAATCATGATGATCCGCCAGAGCAAAAGGTTTGGCAGCACCAGACTGTCCCAGGTATTGACCTCAGGTGAGCCAGGACAGGTGTGTGGGAAGCGGATTCAGGTCGTAATGGGAGGAATTTAGTACACGGCACTGCACTCCCACAACGGTGTGGACATCGCACATGCACGTGCTGTTTTTCGCCAGATCTCTTTAGGAATCTCTAGATCAGCTCTAGAGTTGACGAGGCGGATGGATTAATTTAATTAGGTAGGAATGATAAATCAAGGAGGCCGGGGTTGCTTAAAGGTTGCAAGACTTTGCTCTTAATTACTTGTCACTAATTAGGTGGGTTCAGTTTAATTAGGAGGGTGGATTCAGTCTAGAAAGCCGTGGTTGCACAAAGCTTGCAAGGCTTAGCTCTAAATGACTTACTCCAGGCTCAAGACGGGATTATTTCACAGCGGAGACGGACCTCCCCAAATTACGAATCCCATTCAGCCCTTAAACAGGGATGATGAGCCTCTTGGCCTTCCAAGGATGAATCAGTGGGGTATAAATAATAATACTGTAATAGTAATAATAATAATAATAATAATAATAATCACAATAATAATATTGTCCACTGTGGAATCAACGCAGGCTTGGCCCCACTTGAATTGCCACGGCTCCCCAAGGCTGGGCATGGATGGCAGAAGCTGTTGGCCCCACCTTCTGCCAACCTAGCACTTTGAAAACATGCCAATGTGAGTAGATCAATAGGTACGGCTCCGGTGGGAAGGTAATGGCGCTCCATGCAGCCGTGCCAGTGGCCACATGGCCTTGGAGGTGTCTATGGACAACGCCGGCTCTTCGGCTTAGAAATGGAGATGAGCCCCAACCCCCAGAGTTGGACGGGACTGGAATTAAGGTCAGGGAAAAACCTTTATCTTATTCATGTTGTGAGCCTCTACCCGAGTTCCTTGGAAAGATGGGGCGGGGTATAAATAAAGTTGTTTATTGTTACTATTATTATTCGATACATAACAAGATGAGTACACAGCAAACAAGATCACAATGCTGGCTGTTGTACTGGATCAGATGTCAGACACTTCCCAAGTTTCTAGGACGTATTATTATTATTATTATTATTATTATTATTAGATATACAACAAGTTGAGTACACAGCAAACCAGATCACTATGCTGGCTATTGTGTTGGATCAAACGTTGGACACTTCCCAAGTTTCTAGGACTTACTATTATCATCATCATCATCATCATCATCATCATCATCATCATTATATACACAACAAGATGAGTACACAGCAAACAAGATCACTATGCTGGCTCTTGTACACATCGGACATTTCCCAAGTGCCTAGGACTTATTATGATTATTGGATACAGTTAGTGTGGGAATGAAGCCCCTGTTGCCCTCCTCCAAGGAGCTCTCCTCCACCTTTCATGAATCCATCCTGCAATTGAGGCCAGTGCAGCCCTTGGGTCAAGTCTCCCCGCCTTCTCCCCCTTTGGGTTCCCATTGACCTTTTCCTTGAGTTGGAAAGTTCTGTAAGTCCTACTCTCCCTGTTGACCAAGGAGTTACTCACGATTTCCACCACCATGAGGGCCCCAAAGATGGACCGCAGGAACTGGAGGTCGAAGGCGGAGGTCCCGGGGGAGGCAGCCGGGGCAGGGGTGCTGCTCCTGGTGCTGACCTTGGTCTGGAAGTCCATCCTGGCTCTGGCCGCTGGGGTCCCCCAAGGCGGGACCTTAGGTGAGGAGACCCTCTGTGCTTGGACGCCCAGGGACCCCCGGGAGGAGGGAGAGGAGATGCCTAGGGAGCCTCCACGGTGCCTGCCTCCCCACAAGTGCCAGGGGATGGAAGGGAGGAGGAGGAGGAGGAGGAATGGGAGGAAGGACGGAGAAGAAGAAAGCAGCGGCCAGGCCAGTCCCCTGGCCTCGCCTTTCTTGGCCTTCCCTGCCCACCTTAACCCTCTCCCGCCTTCATTCAGGCCAAGAGAAAAAGACAAGGATGCTTCCACACTATTAAGAGAAAGGCACCTTTGGTACCACTTTGAACACGTTTGAATGGTTTTGAGCTGGGCATTTTTAGAATACTAGTTTGCTGTGAGTTTCAGCCTGTCGGGCCATGTTCCAGCAGCATTCTCTCCTGGTGTTTCACCTGCACCTGTGGCTCATGGCATCTTCAGAGGTTATGTTATTATTACAGTAGAGTCTCACTCAGAGCCTCCGGTGGCCTAGGGGATAAAAGCCTTGTGACTTGAAGGTTGGGTTGCTGACCTGAAGGCTGCCAGGTTCGAATCCCACCCAGGGAGAGCGCGGATGAGCTCCCTCTGTCAGCTCCAGCTCCATGCGGGGACATGAGAGAAGCCTCCCACAAGGATGGTAAAACATCAAAACATCTGGGCAAAGTCCCCTGGGCAACGTCCTTGCAGACAGCCAATTCTCTTACTCCAGAAGCAACTCTGGTTGCTCCTGACACAAAAAAAAAGTAGAGTCTCACTTATCCAACATAAATGGGATGGCAGAACGTTGGATAAGCGAAAACGTTGGATAATAAGGAGGAATTACGGAAAAGCCTGCTAAATGCCAAATTATGATTTTACAAATTAAGCACCAAAACATCATGTTTTACAACAAATTGACAGAAAGGAGCAGTTCAATACACAGTAACGTTATGTAGTAATTATACAGTAATTATTGTATTTAGCACTAAAACATCTCAATGTATTGAAAACATTGATTACAAATAAAGATAGAATTGCATAAAATGAACACAGTTAAATCTGTGAAAAGTTCTGCCCTTTGATGCCTAGAGAAACGGCTGTGGATCCGGGCGGGAGGTATCTCACAACCTCTGAGGATGCCTGCCATAGATGTGGGCGAAACGTCAGGAGAGAATGCTTCTGGAACACGGCCAGACAGCCCAGAAAACACAACTCTGCAATCCTGCTCTTCCACTGCGAGAGGAGACAGAGAGAGAGCGCCACCTTGTGTCCTTTGGCTGCATCTACTTTGTAGAGCCTAGTTTCCCGCAGCCACAAAAACAAAGTTTCTGGAGTCAGGATGGCACGACTCAGCAGGAAATAACCCTTTCACACCAGGAACAGAACATTATTTACATTTTGTTACATGGTGCTGTCTATTGTGTGTAGGTACCCTTTGCTTCACCATTTGAGGAGTTTGCCCAAAGCAGACCCTCCTTAAGGTAACTTTAGAAGGATAAAGAATGTGTCAAACCATATGCACATGCAGGACACGTGGAGATGCAGCCTTACTCCATCCCATGATGATGATAATAATAATAACAACAATAATAATAATAAATTATAATATCAATAATAGATACATACCCTGTTTCCCCTAAAATAAGACATCCTCAGAAAATAAGACCTAGTAGAGGTTTTGCTGAATTGCTAAATATAAGGCCTCCCCCGAAAATAAGACCTAGCATCGTTTGTGTTTGGAAGCATGCCCAACGAACAGAATACTAGAGCATGCAGGTTTGGTAAATGTACGTACCATAGATTGATGTACATGGAAATAATGGCAGTAACAAGAAATTCTTGAGAGGATTCACAGTTTGTCTGATTATGCTGGTTGTGATGACAACTACTGTACATACAGTATATAATGTTCATTTTTTTGTTCAACAATAAATGTGAATTCTTCTTCATGGAAAAAAAAGACATCCCCTGAAAATAAGACCTAGAGCATCTTTGGGAGCAAAAATTAATATAAGACACTGTCTTATTTTCGGGGAAACACGGTAGCTGCTCTGAGTCTCCTTTGGGAGAGATAAAGTGGGGTATAAACATAATAATAATTATAATTATAATAATTATAATATTAATAATAGGTACATAGCTGTTCTGAGTCTCTTTCAGGAGATATAAAGCGGGGTATAAAAATAATACTAATAATAATTGCATTTTGTGGCTCTGGGGGTGGGTGGGTTACAGAATAATTAAAACACCCCAACATTGTAAAAATTCCATAAATACACACACTACAATGTATTTCTCTAAAACACGTATCAAAATACAGAGAACAGAGCTATCCTTAAGGCAGATGAGATGCAATGCATAGCTTAATAGGAGCCTGGTCATCAGTCTCATTCATCTGCAGTGCATGCAGGTAAGTAAAGGTTACCTTATCTTTATCTCATGACTGCAGGGACAGTTCTATATAAATTAATATATTTTTGCTGAATATACTGCACAAAGGTGCTGTAATGTAGACAGTCATTTTGGTGTCATTCTTTTTTTAATGGGGGGGGGGGGTCACTTGTTCGGGAATGCAAAACAATGCAACCAAGCTAACTCCAAATTATTATTGTTATTATTGTTATTGTTATTATTATTCTAACTCCAAATGATAAAATGCCTCATGCCAGCTTTCTGCTGTTGAGGTTTCTGCCAGCCATAGACCTTGTGTCCAGCATTTCAGAGAGAAGCAGAAAAATTGATGATATTTAGAAATACAAATAAAAGGTGTGGAACCAAAAGGAGAACCTTGTTGTCAGAAGTGGGATTCGAACCCACGCCTCCAGGGGAGACTGCGACCTGAACGCAGCGCCTTAGACCGCTCGGCCATCCTGACAGGTTGATTGGCTGGCTCCCGACTCAGGCAGAAGAGCGTTCGAAAGCGCCACTGCGCAGGCGCAATCGGGTTCCAGGCAGTCCTGTTTTTGCAGGCGGGCGTCGGCCACTTGGTCTGCTCTGGGTCTTAGTGCCCTTATATTCCAGATGCAATGCAGCATAGTGTGTGTGTATGTTCCCAACGTGTTTGTCAACCTACAAATGATGACGCCATGCATTTCACAGGTAAATAACCTTCAGATGTGGATTAAAACAGTCCCTTCCTCTGAAACATACATTTGGATCTACACTGCCATATATAATGCAGTTTCAAACTGCATTATAATGCAGTGCAGATCCAGCCACAGGGGGAAAGTGAGCAAATCCAGCATTTTTTTTCACTAGTCAATATAATTTGTTAAATAATTAGGACAAATGAAACATAAAATGGAGAATTTATGTGTTGTGGTATAATAATACAGTATAATAATAATAATAATAATAATAATAATAATAATAATAATAATAATAATAATAATTTTTATGTCCCACCTCCATCTCTCCAAAGGGACTCAGGGCGGCTCACATGGGGACAAGCCCGATCCAATAAATAAAGATTAAAACATAGATTAAAACTTATCTCAATAAAATCATGGGCCACCCAGTCCATCCCCATTCTGCCAAGAAGCATGAAAATCACATTCAAAGCACCCCGACAGATGGCCATCCAGCCTCTGCTTCAAAACCTCCAAAGAAGGAGCCTCCAGCTCACTCCGAGGCAGAGAGTTCCACTGCTGAACATCCCTCACAGTCAGGAAGTTCTTCCTCATGTTCAGCTGGAATGTCCTTTCTTTCAAATTTTTTAATTGTGCATGTTTTTGTCTATTGCTGTGTTTTATACTGCTACTGTTTTTATTCGGGCTTGGCCCCATGTAAGCCGCCCTGAGTCCCCTTTGGGGAGATAGAGGCGGGGTATAAAAATAAAGTTATTATTATTATTACTATTATTATATTTCCTGTTGCTGGAAGCCAATTATGGGAGTTATAGTTCACCTGCATCCAGAAAAACTGTGACCCCCACCGACAATGGGACTAGCAATTGTATGGATATTATTATTGTTGTATTAACTCTTGTGTTATTACCTTTATTGTGTTTTCACTTGTGTATATTGTTACTTCTGTGAACTATGTTGACTGGGCTTTGCCCCATGTGAGCCGCCCCGAGTCCCCATGGGGAGATGGTGGCGGGGCATAAATAAAGTTATTATTATTATTATATTGTATGACACAGCAAACAAGATAGATATGCTGGATTTCGTATCACAAAATCACAAGTCGAACACTTCCCAAGTGTCTAGGACTGTGTGATGTTTATTATTATTATTATTATTATTATTATTATTATTATTATTATTATTATTTTATGACACAGCAAACAAGATAGATATGCTGGATTTCATATTACAGAATCACAAGTCAAACACTTCCCAAGTGTCTAGGACTGTGTGATGTAGTTTCGGATATTATTATTATTATTATTATTATTATTATTATTATTATTATTATTATTTTATGACACAGCAAACAAGATAGATATGCTGGATTTCGTATCACAAAACCACAAGTCGAACACTTCCCAAGTGTTTAGGACTGTGTGATGTATTTTCGGATGATGCGTGCGTATCCCAGTTGGGTGGCCTTTTGCAGTTGACAGATTGTAATTTTGTTATTATTATTATTATTATTATTATTATTATTATTATTATTATTATTATTATTGTGTTGTCAATAATAGACCCCTTCTTCACTGCTTTGAACGGAATTATATGACAGTTCAGTGGATCATGACATATGATCCATTTCAAAGCGGATAATCTGGGTTACGTGGCAGTGCAGATGCAGGAACAGTTGCAAAGGTCAAGCCTGGCCTCTCCTTGGCCAGAACAGGGAACTAACTGCCAGGCTATTCTTCTCGGGAGGACCTTCCCTGGAACACGCTATTCTCGTCTTTGCTTTAGAAATACTTTAACTTCACTTTCAGTTCGGTGAATTTCTTTCTGTGCCCAGGAACCGATGCCAAAGTCTGCCAATAAATGTCCAGTGTGGTCACGGCCTGGCCGGGGTTTTTCCCCACCAAACGTCTCCTTGATTGTGAGTCGGGTGGAAAAGAAACTCCAGGGTCGAAAGGCAAAAAGGTGGTTGGATTTGAACCACCACAAACACCCCAGTTCCTGCTTTTCCAGCCTGGGGGAAAATACCATTCACTTCCCGTGGAACTGGGTTTCTGTGGAATGCACCAGGAAGAAATTAAAATGAAATTTGGCTTTCTTTGTGGCTTTGCTCCAAGCAGAACAGATTTCCTCCTCCGTCGTCAAAGTCTCGCTCTCTGTATTTTTGAGAAAGAGGAATTTCAGGGGGATATCCCCCACTGTCCTCAGTCTCCTCCCCCTTCTTGCAATAAATGGTTTCTGCACGCCCTCAGAGGCACTCTTGGCCGTAGCCTTACTTCTGAAAGCTGTCGTTTCAGTTCCACTTTTATGGCTGTGTTCACTTTAAGATGTTTTAAATAATTGTTTTCGCTATGTTTAATCTTGTAAATTGCACTGTATTGTGTTTTAATTGTACATCAAACTGATGTTTTTAGGGCTTGGTCCCCATGTGAGACGGCCCGAGTCCCTTTGGGGAGATGGAGGCGGGTTATAAGAAATATATAATAATAATAATAATAATAATAATAATAATAATAATAATAATAATAGACACAAAGACATAGTATGACACAGCAAATGAGATATATATGCTGGATTTTGTATCACAGAATCACAAGTCGAACACTTATTATTATTATTATTATTATTATTATTATTATTATTACAGTAGAGTCTTACTTATCCAACATAAACGAGCCGGCAGAATGTTGGATAAGTGAATATGTTGAATAATAAGGAGGGATAAAGGAAAAGCCTATTAAACATCAAATTAGGTTATGATTTTACAAATTAAGCACCAAAACATCATGTTGTACAACAAATTTGGCAGAAAAAGTAGTTCAATACGCAGTAATGCTATGAAGTAATTACTGTATTTACGAATTGAGCACCAAAATATCACGATGTATTGAAAACATTGACTACAAAAATGCGTTGGATAATCCAGAACATTGGATAAGCGAATGTTGGATAAGCGAATTTTGGATAAGTGAGACTCTACTGTATGTGTGTGTGTGTGTGTATATATATATATATATCTAAGTGGTACTTTATCTAAGTGAGACTCTACTGTACAACATAACATTACTGCATATTGAACTACTTTATCTGTCAAATTTGTTGTATAACATGATGTTTTGGTGCTTAATTTGTAAAATCCTAACCTAATTTGATGTTTAATAGGCTTTTCCTTAATCCCTCCTTATTATCCAAGATATTCGCTTATCCAAGCTTCTGCCAGCCTGTTTAGCTTGGATAAGTGAGACTCTACTGTACATACAATATGTTATATTACGACTATATTGCAATATTATTAGCAATATTGTATGTAATATAAATATACAATTTTAATAGTGAATTATAATTCTTATTACATTGTATTACATCATAATATTATTATGATGCGGGGTTATTTCTTGAAATAAATAATGACCCCCTTTCCCTCCTTGATCCCATATTAGTTGCACATAAGCCACCGTTCATGCGGGACGGGGCCCTTCTCGACCCCCACAACCCACACTCGATGCGCAGAAGGCCTTGCTTCCTCCTTCCATCATCTGGAAAAGAGAAATAACTAAACTTCTTCTAAAAGCGGGTTCTGAGTATACGACGTGTTCTCTGAATCACAAAGGCTTCTGGAAGGATCTTTTTCTAATTCCATGAGAATAGGATCCAAGTAGAATCTCAGTGGGCATCCCTACCATCGAAGGCGGCTGAACACTACTCGCGCTGCCAGGGCTCATGGCCATAGAGTTAGAGTTTTACCCAATGTTCGCCTTCTCTTCCAAAGGGGTTTGCTCCGCACCGACTGCAATTCCCATTATTCCATCGCATTGGGCCTTGGCAGCTGAAAGCAGCATCAAATTATTTATTTGTTTTATTATTATTTCCATCATTTCTATCCCGCCCTTCTCACCCAAAGGGACTCAGGGCGGCTTACAATTACAGTAGAGTCTCACTTATCCAACACTCGCTTATCCAACATTCTGGATTATCCAACACATTTTTGTAGTCAATGTTTTCAATATATCATTATATTCTGGTGCTAAATTTGTAAATACAGTAATCACTACATAGCATTACTGCGTATTGAACTACTTTTTCTGTCAAATTTGTTTTATAACATGATGTTCTGGTGCTTAATTTGTAAAATCATAACCTAATTTGATATTTAATAGGCTTTTTCTTAATCTCTCCTTATTATCCAACATATTCGCTTATCCAACGTTCTGTTGGGCCGTTTATGTTGGATAAGTGAGACTCTACTGTATATTCATTATTAGCTTGGGTATCCAGCGGTGCCCGGGTTATTTGGGAAAGGCATTGTTTGTTTTGGGGTGTGAGGTCATATCTGTTGGTAAGGTGTAGCTCTATTTCTTAGAAGAAGAAAAACCACTCTTTCCTGTTGTTTTTTAATGAATGCTCCCATTAGAAAATACATAAGGACGTGGGTGAACTGCAATTCCCAAAATCGTGGGCCAATCACCACAAACCACACCAGTATTCAGAGCTGGCCATGTTGGGTCTGTGTGCCAAGTTTGGTCCAGATCCGTGGTCACTTGGGTTCAGTGCTCCCTGGATAAGGGTGAACTACAACTCCCAGATCCAAGGGCAATCACTCCTAAACCCCGCCCGCATGCACAGTTGGCCATGTTTGTGTGCCAAGTTTAGTCCAGATCCGTCATTGGCTGGGTGCAATTCCTCTGTTTGCTGTGCACCATAGGAAAGGGTTATGGGAGAGGCAGTGGGCGGGGCCATGCAAATTCCACACCAATGGAGAGAGAAAGGAACTCTGGGATGGGGTGCTCACTATAACCTGCAATGTCACTGGAAGGAGAGCTTTGGTGGCTCCTCAGGAATGTGGGTTATGTGGAGATGTACTGCTCGAGGCCATCCGCATTTCAGAATTAGAGCACTTTGACACCACTTTAGGTTGTCCCTAGAGCTGGAGGAGATGGAGGTTGCTAACGAGAGCACATTAGTCAAATCTGTAAACAATGAAGTCCATGTAAGTTAAACTCACGAACCTGGATGGCCGACGATGCAATCCGCTGAGCTCTCTGGAGGAAAATACGGGGCTTAATTACAATTAACAAGGTAACAAATAACAAAGCAATAGAGTAACAGGGCACTTTCTTGCTCAAATAGGATGAAAGCTAAGGACACATTTCACTCAAGCTGGGATCGTGTTTGCAAGAGACTTGTTCTTTGCCCGCGAGGATTAACTGAGAAGCGACAACATTGTGCAAAGATTCATTATCAGCCGTTCCAAAATCCTCCTCCGTGCGGGACAGGGTGCAAAACCATGCGATTGCCTCCTAATCCTGGAGTAGTTGCAACTCCCAGCATCCCCAGCCTGCAGGAAACCCCTAAGGGATTCCAACTGCTTCCTTGGAGAGTGCTTTGAAGTTCAGACTAAATCCCGGAACAGGTTCCCTGACCCACCCACACGGGAGCCGTTTCCTTCCAAGGGGAATCTTGAGCTTCTTCTTTGCTGAGCTTATCGGCTCAAACTCCTGATCTTGGCTTAACGTCCAAACTCCGGAGTGTTTATCTTTACGGGCAGATAAAGCCACACCGGGAGCTATTGATTCGGCTCAGGAAGCAAAAACAAGTTTCCACAAGAGAAAGAATGAGGCCGAGCACATGCTACCTGGAAAAAAACAAGGTCCCCCTTTTAAAAAAATTATTTATTTACTTACAGTATTAATATTCCACCCTTCTTTCTCACCCCAAAGGAGACTCAGGGCAGATCACAATGCACATACACATGGCAAACATTCAATGTCATTAGACAAACGACATATATAGACAGACACAGAGGCAATTTAACATGTTCCCAGCTTCCGGCTTCATGAGGGTATGCTCAATTCCGGCCACAGGGGGAGCTGCCGCTTCATCGTCCACTTATGACACCAAGTCCTTGATGTAGTATTTCCTCATTCTTCTGCACACTGCTGGAAGTTTTTATGGTGTCATAAATTAGTTAAATTAGCCTCCCTGCATAAAGCAGTACATAAATTTCCTACTTGACGGATTCAGCTGTCATTTGAGCTGCTTAGCTCAACAGCAAGCTAGGCTATTAATGTTCGGGAGCTTATTCTGACCCGGGCTGGCTTCGATATCATGACTTCTTGGTCAGTAGTGATTTATTGCAGTGGGCTACTAACAAACTGCGCCACAACCTGACCTGACCTTGCAAGCAAACCCGTCCAATGTGGGCTAGGCAAGGCTACTGTTAGACGGATCTGTAATTGGTTAATCGACTGAACCCAAAGGATGGATCCTCCTCTTCACCTTGGAAAGAAGTGACTCGTTGCGTGCCATAAAGAGGGTTCGGATCTCAGTAAGGTGGCCTTTTGGCCTATTACTGTGTCCAGTTCTGGGCATCACAGTTCAAAAGAGGTATTGACTCCAAGCTGGAAGGTGTCCAGAGGAAGAGGGCCACTAAAATGGTCAAAGGTCTGGAAACCATGAAGAATCCCTCTGAGGAGCGTCTTAAAGAGCTTGGCATGTTCGGCCTGCAGAAGAGAAGGTTGAGAGGAGACATGAGAAGAGCCATGGATAAGGATGTGAAAGGGTGTCAGAAGGAAGAGGGGGGGATTGTTTCAATGGACTCAATGGAGCCATGGGTTCAAACGACAGGGAAGGAGATCCCACCTGAACATGAGGAAGAACTTCCTGACCGTAAGAGCGGTTCAGCAGTGGAATAGGAAGCCAGTGGAGGCTCCATCTTTGGAGGCCATATGGCCATGTGTTTGCTTTGATTCTGCTTTTCCTACAAGATCTGGAGACCACAAATAATCCCTCTGAGGAGCATCTTAAAGAGCTGGGTCTGTTTAGTCTTCAGAAGAGAAGGCTGAGACATGAGAGCCATGTAGAAAGATGTGAGAGGATGCCATAAGGAAGAAGGAACATGTCTTGTTTTCTGCTGCCCTTGAAACCAGGACTCAATGGAGCCATGGGTTCAAATGACGGGAAAGGAGATCCCACCTGAATATGAGGAAGAGTTTCCTGACTGTACGAGCTGTTCAACAGTGGAACTCTCTGCCTCGTAGTGTGGCAGAAGCTCCTTCCTTGGAAGCTTTAAACAGAGGAAGCTTCCTTGGAAGCTTTAAACAGAGTTCTTCTGTTGGGGGTGTTTTGATTGTGCTTTTCCTGCATGGCAGAAGGGGTTGGACTAGATGGCCCTTGGCCCTTGTTTGCCGTGATGTTTTCTTCTTTGCAGGTCTCGGCAGTCGCCCGTGTTCTTTGTCCCAGAGTTCAGATTGAGAAAGTGGGAGAAGAAGCAAGTCTAGACAGACACAACTACCAGGAAGTGCACCGTGAATTTCACATTGAGTCATAATTCCCATTATCAAGGGAGGGTTGGGCCTCCTTCCTTCAAACTTGTCTTAAAGAATAGATTCTGGGGAAGTCTCAAGCCCCACACCAACACTTGGACATACTTTGTGTCACAAAAAAAAAAAAACAATGTTTCTGGAGAAGAACAACTACAGTGGAGTCTCACTTATCCAAGCTAAACGGGCCAGCAGAAGCTTGGATAAGCGAATATGTTGGATAATAAGGAGGGATTAAGGAAAAGCCTATTAAACATCAAATTAGGTTATGATTTTACAAATTAAGCACCAAAACATCCTGTTATATAACAAATTGGACAGAAAAGGTAGTTCAATACGCAGTAATGTTATGATGTAATTACTGTATTTATGAATTTAGCACCAAAATATCATGATATATTGAAAACATTGACTACAAAAATGGCTTGGATAATCCAGAGGCTTGGATTAGTGAGACTCTCTATATATATACCGCAAGTCCACAGCAAACAAGATCCTTCTGCTGGCTGTTGTATTGGATCCCACGTCGGACCCTTCCCAAGTGTCTAGGACTGTGTGAGTCTCGGTGAAGAATGTGTGCAGATCCGAGTAGGGTGGCCTTTTGCAACTGACAGGTGGTGGTGATGATGATGATGATGATGATGATGATGGCACAAACCAAACTCTGGATGTATCCTTTTTTATCATCATGACTTGTTGGGGAAGCCAGGATGACAAAAGCAAGCCCTAGGTGATGGAAAGTGTGGCTGCAAAAGGCCACAACTGTGTTGAGTAATATCTGGTGAGTCAGAGGAGCCAACTCTCCCAAGAGAAAGGAAAACCTTTGCGGCGACCAGGCGAGACCCGTGGAGTGCCTGCCTGCCTGCCTGCCAGGAGGAGGACATCCTGGAAAAGAGAGGCGGGTCCGGGGAGGGTCCTGGGGTGGAGGAGACGCGGGGAAGGAAGGAAGAAGAGAAGAAAGAAGGAAGGAAGGGAAGGAGGCGAGGGAGACCCCGGCGGAGGAGGGTCAGCAGCGCCATGCGGGGCCGGGCGGCGCTCCTGGTCGTGGCGCTCACCTGGCTCTGGCCCATCCACGCCGTCGCAGGTGAGAGAGACCTGGCTTGAGAGGGAGACACGTGTACGGCAACCCCCGCGCCACCTCTGAACGCGCGTTTCGCCTTTCCCCCCCGCTTCTGGCATGGACTTGGGAACTTCGTTTCACTTCTCCATGCCATTTCCTCATGGGTTCTCTCATCAAAGCCTGGGGAAAGTTTATCAAACTGCCCAAAGTTTTGTTTTTGCGGGAGGGAGGGAGGGAGGGAAGGAGGGTGCAAAGGGAGGGAGGGAGACCATCCTGTAACATTTTACAATGAATATTGAAAACCACCTCTGGGGGTTCCCAAACAGAAAGGCATGGCCATCTGTCAGGAGGGCTTTGGTTGTGTTTTTTTACTTCTGCATGGCACTATGGGGTGGACTGGATGGCTTTTGAGGGTCTCTTCCGACCCTGTGGCCCCTTCCACACTGCCATTGATTCCAGATTATGAAAGCAGAGCATCCACATTGTCTGCTCTGAACTGGATTATATTATTATTATTATTATTATTATTATTATTATTATTAGTATTAGTATAATATTAGTATATTATTAGTATATTATCAAAGCAGATCATCCACATTGTCTGCTCTGAACTAGATTATATTATTATTATTATTATTATTATTATTATTATTATTATTAGTAGTAGTAGTAGTAGTATAATATTAGTATATTATCAAAGCAGATCATCCACATTGTCTGTTCTGAACTGGATTATATTATTATTACTATTATTATTATTAGTAGTAGTACTCCTAGTAGTATATTTATTATTAGTTCGAGTCACAATTTCGGTTGAGCAGCAGGATATAAATTAAATCAACATGTGAGGTTGCGTCTCACTGATCTGAAAGACTCGGAGACAGAAGTGATTGGCGTCTAAGATTTCCCCTGATTTGGAAACACCTGTATTTGCATATACAGTAAATAACACTATGTCAGACGATTTTTGTTCCTGGGTTAGCAATGAAATTTTCTAAGTGGGTGTCTCATAAAAACATGGGGAAAGTTGATTAAACTGCCCAAACTTTGTTTCTCCTGCTATAGCACATGTTGCTCTAGTTTATTAATGAGTCTTAATAGCCCCAAGGTCATTTGAGGCAGTATTTTTCATAATTAGTGTATGAAGCAAAGTTTGGTGGCACTGAGTCCTTCTGTAGCTCTATCACAGGCACATCTCGATGTTTTTGGAGTATTTTGGACTCCAAATTTGCCTAACTTATTTTTTAAATTATTTTTTAAAAATAAAAACTCTATTTTTAATTTTTAAAATGGGCTTCCAGTTCTTGTTTCTGCTTTCAAATCGCTTCAAACAATTGGAGAAAACCCCTTAATTAACAAATTAATTAAACAAAGGATTCCCCCCAGGCAGGAAGCATCCAGGCTTTGAAGCTGCAAGGCTATTCAGTGCTAATCGGGGTGGCTAACTGCAGCATTCACTCTTGCCTCCAACAGACAAGAGTTCTTTCTTTCTCCCACACTGGACATTATTCCACAGGTATAATATATATATATATATATATATATATATATACCCCACTTGCATAGTTTTCCAACAGACCTCCCAACCTCTGAGGATGCCTGCCATAGATGTGGGTGAAACGTCAGGAGAGAATGCTTCTGGAACATAGCCAGACAGCCTGGAAAACTCACAGCAACTCAGTGCATGAATGGGAAGGCAAGCAGGCCCCAATGGATTCTCCTTTGGCTGGCAAACGAAAGGAATTGGCTCAGCGCTGGGCCAGTTCCATGCGCTCCGTGCAGCCATGCGTGCCTTCTTCTCTGTCTCTTTATCCTTCTCTCCATCCTTTCTTCCTCCTTCTCTTCCAAGATCGTTTCAAGAAGTCGGGCAGGAAATCCATGGGCCTCCTCATGTTGGGGAAAAGAAGATCACAAGGCCTTTTTCTTCGGCACAGATACAACTTCCAAGATTAGTTGCATATGTGCCGAAGAAAAAGGCCTTGTTATCTTCCAAGATTAGTTTCGATCCCTGGGATATATTTACTTTTGGGAATATGGGAATGTGTTGCCTTCACAGATCCCTACAAACTGGAAAGACCTGCTTCGTCTCGCACCGTCCTTTGAAAATGTAGGATCTCCCTGGCATCTTATTTTATTCTGCAGAATTAGTGCAGTTTAGCTGTCGTCGCTTAATGCTATGGAATCCTACGCATTGCAGTTTGGCGAGGCACCGGCATTCATGGGCAGAGAGGAGGCCCAAGGCCTTGCAAAACTACAGCTCCCAGGAGGCCCACAGTGGTGCAATGGGTTCAACCCTTGTGCCGGCTGGACTGCTGACTTGAAGGTTGGGTTGTTGACCTGAAGGTTGCCGGTTCGAATAATAATAAATAATAAAACTTTATTTATACCCCGCCACCATCTCCCCGTGGGGACTCGAGGTGGCTTACATGGGGCAGAGGCCCAAACAGCATAAGGACAAAATATAAACAGCATAGTACAAATCACAATATAAAAAAGATAAAACAGTAATATAATATATCAATTAAAACAACAATACAGGATAAAAAAATTACATTTAAAACACATAAATGGTAAGACCGTGATAAATACAGGATAGATTATTAAAAACCCTCTGGGGCTGATTAATTAATGACTGTATCTCCAAAGGCCTGCTGAATCCAACCCGGGGAGGGAGAGCATGGATGAGCTCCCTCTGTCAGCTCCAGCTCCTAGCAGGCATCCAAAAGACACTTGGCAGATTGTCGTTTGATCTTTTGCACTTTTATGTCAATGTCCTAAAGTTGTAAATCAGTAGGCCACACACATAGCAGAAGGAGTTGGGGTGACTTTTGCATGTTCTTGGCGTGTGGATAAGTTTAATTGCTGTGAGCAAATTCAACCTGAAAAGAGAAATGATACGATTGGAGTTGTAATGGAAATCCCGTACATTGCTGACATGTAATGGATCTCAGGACAAAAACTCGACCTGCTACAGAAAAGCTAAAAGCAGATTTGAAATCAGCATCAAAACATCTATCTGGTCCACCTAAGTTTGAAAAGTGTCATCCCCAAAAGACGGCTCTTCCCCAAAACGCGGGCTCTTGGCTTCCCATGGTCTTCCTTCCTTGCGTGCGCAATCCAGCCGTGACGCTCTGCAGAGACCTCAGCACTGGTGTCCCTGTCGATAAAGGACAATAAGGGACCTTCCTATCTGGCCTGAGGATCAGCCTTGAGGGCCGTTGTGCAAAAGGTGAGAGGCTATTGCATGGTCGGATCCCCTTTGAACCAGATCCCGGGAGTTTCGGAGGCCCGGATTCTTTTGCTTCTGCTGCAAATTCTTTTGCTTTGGTTGCCAATTCATGTCCTGTACCTGGAGCGACCCTTGGCCCACCTTCCTTCTGGAGAGCCTTGTCTGGTGGCATCAAGGCCGGGCACGGCTCGTGCTCACCTCTATCTTCCCTTGAGCCAGCTCCCAACTACGTCCAAGTGGGGAGAAGAAGGTCTTTCTCTCGAGAGCCCGGTCCCTGCAGACAAACAAAGCTGCCTTGCCCAACAGATACCAGCTGCAATCTTTTTCTTTCGTGTCCCAATCTCCAGGGAGCTGCTATTGTGTTTCAAGGCTTTCTTGGTCGCACTTCTCCTTTGGCTTTGTAGGCACACCCCTTCAGAAGACCGCCTGGCACAAAACCAGCCCAAGGATGCATCTACACTGGAGAATTAATGCAGTTTGATACCCCTTTAAGGTATCCTGGGAGTTGGGGCAGAGAAGGTTCAAGACCTTGTCAAACTACAACTCCAAGGACCCCATAGCACTGACCCTTGGCAGTTAAAGTGATGCCAAACTGCATTCATTTTACTCATTAGTTTCGTCAACCTGCAGGTGAGTTGGACTAGTACAACCCCCAACTCACTCTTTTGGAGAGACAATTGAAGTTGTTGTTGTTGTTGTTGTTGTCCAGAAGGAAGGTGGGCCAAGGGTCCTTCCAGGTACAGGACATGAATTGGCAACCAAAGCGAAAGAATTTGTAACAGAAGCAAAAGAATCGGGGCCTCCGAAACTCCCAGGATCTGGTTCAAAGGGGATCCGACCATGCAATAGCCTCTCACCTTTTGCACAACGGCCCTCAAGGCTGATCCTCAGGCCAGATAGGAAGGTCCCTTATTGTCCTTTATCGACAGGGACACCAGTGCTGAGGTCTCTGCAGAGCGTCACGGCTGGATTGCGCACGCAAGGAAGGAAGACCATGGGAAGCCAAGAGCCCGCGTTTTGGGGAAGATCCGTCTTTTGGGGATGACGTTCGAAAACATGCCAATGTGAGTAGATCAATAGGTACCACTCCGGCAGGAAGGTAACGGCGCTCCATGCAGTCATGCCATTGGCCACATGACCTTGGAGGTGTCTATGGACAACGCCGGCTCTTTGGCTTAGAAATGGGGATGAGCCCCAACCCCCAGAGTCGGACACGACTGGACTTAATGTCGGGGGAAACCTTGACCTTTACCTATCAAACCCTTTCTCCCCAAAACAGGAAGTAAAATGGGCTGGAAAGCAAGTCAGAACATTTCAAAAGTGAACGTTGTTTCTGCTATTTTTTTATTTTTCTGTCACTGTTGGATGGAAATATTGGCTCTGGCCTCCAATGCCGTTTATTCCACCCACGATTAAAGGTATAGATATCTTGCTCTTTATTCTTGGTGGGAGTCGCAGCCCTTTCCTTTGGGTTTCTGGCTTGTATGGAAACCGCTGCCTTTTCCCAACATCTGCGGTGGTTTAATGGGCCGCAGATGCTCGGCGTAAATGCAAAAGGCATTGCTCACCAGGGAAACTGGAGGGGGGCTTGCGAAATGACAGCCTTCGATGGCAAAGTCATCTTCACATGACCGTTGGCTTACAAACCCAATGCCAGAACATCAGGCGCATTGGTTATGCAGTGCACACCATATGGGACACCTTCCGTATATTCTTCCTGATTGCGGAAATCTGAATCCAGCAAAAATCCAGCAAAATACATTGACAGAGGTGGTGCCGTATTATAGTCCTCTGACCTGCGGAAGGCGCTAAAGAGGGTGGTCTTGGAGACCCCGCACCTTGCCTTCCGTGAGTGGGAGCTTGTTTATCTTCAAGGAAAGGACTTTCTTTTTATTCCACTTCCTTGTTTGATTCAGCGTCATTCACACTCATTCACCAGAGCCATAAACCGGGCTCTCCCTCGGCATTTACACAAGGGTGCGAAGCATTGCAAGGGCGCAAGAGTGACCTCAAGACCATGGGAGTGCCGGTCCAATGCCATGGAGGTGTTATTGCCCCAGCCCTATTCTCCGTCTTCATCGCTAGGATACTATTGATGGGAAGCTTCCTATTGGTGTGGAAATCATCCATCGGACCGATGGCAAGCTATTTAACCTCAGCAGACTGAAAGCCAAAACCATGGTCACGACAACATCGGTGATAGAAATCCCATACGCTGATGATAACGTAGTCTGGGCACATTCAGAAGAAGACCTACAACATCTGTTATAGAACTCCAATATGCCGATGATAACATAGTCTTTGCACATTCAGAAGAAGACCTACAACATCTGTTATAGAACTCCAATATGCTGATGATAACGTAGTCTGTGCACATTCAGAAGAAGACCTACAACATCTGGGATAGAACTCCAATATGCCGATGATAACATAGTCTTTGCACATTCAGAAGAAGACCTACAACATCTGTTATAGAACTCCAATATGCTGATGATAACGTAGTCTGTGCACATTCAGAAGAAGACCTACAACATCTGGGATAGAACTCCAATATGCCGATGATAACATAGTCTTTGCACATTCAGAAGAAGACCTACAACATCTGTTATAGAACTCCAATATGCTGATGATAACGTAGTCTGTGCACATTCAGAAGAAGACCTACAACACCTGGGATAGAACTCCAATATGCCGATGATAACATAGTCTTTGCACATTCAGAAGAAGACCTACAACATCTGTTATAGAACTCCAATATGCTGATGATAACGTAGTCTGTGCACATTCAGAAGAAGACCTACAACTTCTGTTATAGAACTCCAATATGCCGATGATAACATAGTCTTTGCACATTCAGAAGAAGACCTACAACATCTGTTATAGAACTCCAATATGCCGATGATAACATAGTCTGTGCGCATTCAGAAGAAGACCTACAACTTCTGTTATAGAACTCCAATATGCTGATGATAACGTAGTCTGTGCACATTCAGAAGAAGACCTACAACTTCTGTTATAGAACTCCAATATGCCGATGATAACATAGTCTTTGCACATTCAGAAGAAGACCTACAACATCTGTTATAGAACTCCAATATGCTGATGATAACGTAGTCTGTGCACATTCAGAAGAAGACCTACAACATCTGGGATAGAACTCCAATATGCCGATGATAACATAGTCTTTGCACATTCAGAAGAAGACCTACAACATCTGTTATAGAACTCCAATATGCTGATGATAACGTAGTCTGTGCACATTCAGAAGAAGACCTACAACATCTGTTATAGAACTCCAATATGCCGATGATAACATAGTCTGTGCACATTCAGAAGAAGACCTACAACTTCTGTTATAGAACTCCAATATGCCGATGATAACGTAGTCTGTGCACATTCAGAAGAAGACCTACAACTTCTGTTATAGAACTCCAATATGCCGATGATAACATAGTCTTTGCACATTCAGAAGAAGACCTACAACATCTGTTATAGAACTCCAATATGCCGATGATAACGTAGTCTGTGCACATTCAGAAGAAGACCTACAACATCTGTTATAGAACTCCAATATGCTGATGATAACGTAGTCTGGGCACATTCAGAAGAAGACCTACAACATCTGGGATAGAACTCCAATATGTTGATGATAATGTAGTCTGTGCGCATTCAGAAGACCTACAACATCTGTTATAGAACTCCTATAGGCTGATGATAATGTAGTCTGTGTACATTCTGATCTACAACATCTGTGATAGAACTCCAATATGCCAATGATAACGTAGTCCCGCCATCATCTATTTCCCCATGTGAGTCGGACTCGGAGTCCTTTCGGGGAAATAGATGGTGGCGGGATACAAAAATAAAGTTATAATAATTATTATTATTCTTGTTGTTGTTTAGTTGTGTTTATTACCAAACCAATCATAGAAAATGATTAGTCAAATCTGTTTGCTAGTAAGTTAGTGTTACACATACAAGATGTGATAAATATCATTATCATTCTCTCCCCCTTTTTTTCACTGCACTGCTTTTCTATTAACAAATATATCTTATCATTATAGTTTATGATTATTTATTCATTTTTCCTCCCCGGGGTGGGACTCAAGCAGCAATGTTGTCTTCTTGCCGCAAACATCCTAGAACAATGGTCTTCTAAAGGGAAAGCGGCGTCTACAAAACAGGGCAGGGCTGCTGTTCCTTCCCGAGACAAGAAATAACAGGAAAATGCAAACCGAGTCGTGTTCTTGCCATCAGATGTTCGCAGTAGGAAATTCCCCCAAAGTTGAATGTCATCCCTGATAAGAGATCACGCACCTCCAAATATCCCCAGAGACCCCATAAACGGTTAATGTGTCCTGTCAACACCAAATGCGAAAGATGGAAATGTGGCTTCCTTGCACGAGTTTCCTATTTCTACTCCCTTGAGATGAAAGGCGCGTCTGCACTGAGGAATCATATTGGGATCCTGGCAGTTGAAGTCTGATAGAGAATGTGGCAGACCTTGCAAAACTACAACTCCCAGGATCCCATAACATTGAGCCATGGCAATGAAAGTGGTATCAAACTGAATTACAATTACAGTAGAGTCTCACTAATCCAAGCCTCGCTTATCCAAGCCTCTGGATAATCCAAGCCATTTTTGTAGTCAATGTTTCCAATATATCGTGATATTTTGGTGCTAAATTCGTAAATACAGTAATTACAACATAACATTACTGCGTATTAAACTACTTTTTCTGTCAAATTTGTTGTATAACATGAAGTTTTGGTGCTTAATTTGTAAAAATCATAACCTAATTTGATGTTTAATAGGCTTTTCCTTGATCAGTCCTTATAATCCAAGATATTCGCTTATCCAAGCTTCTGCCGGCCCGTTTAGCTTGGATTAGTGAGACTCTACAGTATTATTATTATTACTATTACTAAATTATTATCAAATCATTATCAAATCATTATTATTACTATTATTAAGTTACTACTATTATTAAATTATCATTATTAAACTATTATTATTAAATAATAATAATAATAATAATGAATTACTAATACCATATGAAAGTGGTATCAATTTGAATTACAATTATTATTATTATCACTGTATTACTAAATTATTATCAAATCATTATTACTATTAAGTTACTATTATTAAATTATAATTATTATTTTTATTTATTTATTTCGTGTCAAAAGCATTGCATTATAATTATTAAACTATTATTATTATTAAATTATTATTAAATAATAATAATGAATTACTAATACCATATGAAAGTGGTATCAAACTGAATTACAATTATTATTATTACTGTATTACTAAATTATTATCAAATCATTATCAAATCATTATTACTATTATTATGTTACAACTATTATTAAATTATCATTATTAAACTATTATTAAATAATAATAATAATAATAATGAATTACTAATATTAAAGTATTGTTATTAAATTATTACATTATTGTATTGAATTATTATTACTACAATTATTAAATACTGCTATTATTTTATTATTATTGTTTTACTGAATTACTATTATCAATTATTAAATTATTACATTATTTTTATGACTACTGTTATTAAATATGAATATTATTAAACTATTATATTATTGAATTACTATTATTAAATTATTGTTATTGAATTGCTATTGTTATATTTAATGATTATTACTAAATTGTTATTATTATTATTATTAAATACTACTATTATTAAACTACTTTTATTTTATCAATATTTGTATGTATGCTTTTATCCTTTACAATTTTATCTTGTAAATCGCCTAGAGCATCTTGGATAGAAGGCAACTAATAAGTAATTTGATGATGATGATGATGATTTTATTATTATTATGTTATTGAATTATTATTATTATTATTATTATTATTATTACATTATTATTATTACATTATTACATTATTATTATTATTATTATTATTATTATTATTATTATTATTATTACCGGCCTGCCCTTCTTTGCGGCTCATAGATGCTTCCCTAGATCGTTGGACAGGAACTGACTGGGCTGTGGTCCCAAACTCTGGATCCCGAAGGCATTTAGGATCCTGTCTGATCTTGGAAGCTAAGCTGGGTCAGGTCTGGTTGCCACTTGGATGGGAGAAAAGCCACGAAATAATAGGTGCCGCTGGCTCTATTTCCCAGGAAGCAAGCGGGAAAGCTTGGGATGAAACGACAGCAAGAAAAATTTAGGACAAGGTTGTCTTCCCTTGGAGTGGACGTGAAGGCACACAACCACGGCAACAACGGGCATCTAATGTGTGTTTTTCCCTCCGGTAGGAGAACCTGAAGCGGGAAAACACTGTCAGCGAGAATGCCCCGCTAATCCGCCTGTCACCAGAGAATTCCCTGAGCATTTGCTGGAAAGCTATGAGAAGGTCCCGTGCCGAGGGAAGACCTCTGTCATGTAAGTAGTACATGCTTGCATGCTGGTATCATTTACATTGCATGCTTGATGCTTTTATGACAAGCCGCTTTGCATCTCCTGCGGGAGAAATAGAGTGTGGTTTATTCGATGGTGGTACTTCCTCATTCCTTTACGCACGCTGCTGGCAATTTTATGGTGTTGTAAATTAGTTAAATAAGCCTCCCCGCATAAAGCGGTACTTAAATTTCTTACTTGACAGATACAACTGTCTTTCGGGCTGCATAGGTCAACAGCGAGCTAGGCTATTAATGGTCAGGGGCTTAATCTGACCCGGGATTCGATTTCTTGACCTCTTAGTCAGTAGTGATTTATTGCAGCTGGCTATTAACCTTTAGGGCTGGTGTCTCCCAGTGTGGTAATACGTATTCTAATAGATGTGACCCTACTACCCTGTTTCCCCGAAAATAAGACAGTGTCTTACATTAATTTTTGCTCCCAAAGATGTGTTAGCTCTTATTTTCAGGGGATGTCTTATTTTTCCACAAAAGAATTCACTTTTATGGTTGAATTTTTTTTAATGAAAATTTATTATCTACTGTACAGTAGTTGCCATCACAAACCAGCGTAACCAAACTGTGAATCCTTTCAAGAATTTCTATATTATATTTTATTGTTAGAATGTTTTTAAATTACTGGTTTAGATTTCTGTTCGTATGTAAATTTATGTTGTTGTTGGGCTTGTCCCTGTGTAAGCTGCCCTGAGTCCCTTCTTGGAGATGGAGGTGGGATACAAGAATAAAGTTGTTGTTGTTGTTATTATTATTATTATTATTATTATTATTATTATTATTATTATTTCTTGTTACTACCTTTCTTTCCATGTACAACAATCTATGGTATGTACATTTACCATGCTTCCAAACAAAAACTTTTCTAGGTCTTACTTTCGGGGGAGGCTTTATATTTAGCAATTCAGCAAAACCTCTACTAGGTCTTATTTTCCAGGGATGTCTTATTTTCAGGGAAACAGGGTAGGTCGTGCCCTCCACAATCCGCATCCTTCCTTATGGGGATTCTTTTCTTTCTTTCTCCAGATTTACTACTAAGAGGAATAAATCCTTCTGCGCCGATCCAGAGAAGGAATGGGTCCAAAGCCGTATGAAGACCCTGGATGCCAAACGTGCTCTTCCGCCCCAGCAAAGTGGTTCGTTGGACAAGCTCTCCCAAGACATCAAGTCGACTCCAGATGTGGGTCATGCCCACACCATTCAAACGTCAACAGGATGGCCTTTGAGGACAACAAGCGGCACCTTGGTTGGTCCATCTCCAGAACCTGCTGCCCAAAACAGAGACATTCCCACACTTGAACCAGATGCAGATGGGACTGTGGCATCTCCAACTACAACTTTGAGACTTGGAGAAGACCTCACTAACAATGGAGAAGATCCAAAGCATGACTCTGGTGCTCTAGGAGCTATTAGCAGTAGACCCAATCTTCTAAATCCCATGAGGTCTTCTATGTCACCCACCTTCCATCTGGTTGGGAAAGCCAGTGTGCCTCCTACTCCGTCAACAACATTCCCAACGTCTCCCAGACTATCAGCTTCGGTTCTGAGCCCAATCAACGGACTTCAGGACAGTGTTGAGCTGCAAGGAGAAGATGTCACCGACTCCAGCATTGATGGAGGCGAGATCAGAGACATTAAAGATGCGACAAGAGACTCATCTGCTGCTTTTGTAGGGACATTGAGAACCTCCTTGTCAACAGAAGCTATCAAAGATGTTTCTCCTGAACCACCAAGGCCTCGCCAGAGGAGCCAAGTGGAGGCAACCACGTCCAGACCAGAGGGGACGTCCACCTTGATGTCTGAATACCGGACTCACATCCTCTCCTTGACGGCCGTTGGTGTTCTCTTGGTTGTCTCCATTTTGGCCGGGTGGGTCTGGTTGAAAAGACACATCCCGACCACCGCTTCGCCCAAGGAACAAGTGCTAGGCCTGTTGTACGACTCATCCAGATCTCAAGAAGATGCCTACGCCATGCAGACTCTATGAACTTCTCTGGGGATGTCTCCTTCCAACAAACCGGGATGAGCTGAAGGACATACATTGGGTCAATGACATTCCCACCTGAATGGTTGGCACAACAGATGGACAGCGAGAATGACCATGTCATGAGAAGCCATGAGGTCATGGACTTCAAAGTGGGAGGTGGTCTTTCATGTGGAGAAAAGAGAGGTTAACTTTGTCTTAGCGTGTTTATGTTTGCGTGTATATGTGTGAGAGAGAGATCATTCCAATCAGAATTAGAGGAGTCCAAATGATCAGGAATTGGATCAATCCAGCTTCTGAGAACGGCCAAGAATTTTCCTCCTCCATCCCAGCAGAGATGGACCATGTGTTGTCAAAGGTTTTCATGGCCGGAATCACAGGGTTGTTGTGTGTTTTCCGGGCTGTATGGTTATGTTGCAGAGGCAGCATTCTCTCCTGACGTTTCGCCCACATCTATGGCGGGCATCCTCACAGCCTCAGGGCCTTTCCTTTTCCCACTCAGCCGCTTAAGCGGGAAAAGGAAGGGCCCTGAGGCTGTGAGGATGCCCGCCATAGATGTGGGCGAAATGTCAGGAGAGAATGCTGCTTCTGCAACATGGCCATACCAGGAAGAAAGCCTTGCAGTGTTACGTCTCAGTGATGCACCTTTTGTATGTATTTTACGCACTTTCGTTGCCTTACCCCTTGCGGTTTTTCTCGATGTGTTCTTAATTCC
This sequence comes from Anolis carolinensis, assembly GCF_035594765.1. NCBI lineage: Eukaryota > Metazoa > Chordata > Lepidosauria > Squamata > Anolidae > Anolis > Anolis carolinensis. The sequence goes on along the minus strand of NW_026943820.1, from coordinate 30,066,548 downwards.
GTCTTGCCTTTGTTGTTGATTTCTATTTTTATTAAAAAAAGAAGAGAGAGAAATAAATCAATTCTTAACTTGTGTCATGTCATCTTTTGCAAAAGCAAACCAGAATTAGAGTCTAATAGAATGGGTCTTGCTTCCGGACCGTTGCTGGAACCCATCTCTCCTTTAGTTCTTCATCATCATCATCATCATCATCATCATCATCATCCCTGGTCTTTCCGACACAAGTTTCACTTCTCGAAAGGAGGCCCATCGTGTTCCCGGGAAACGAGAAGTGAGATCTTCTCTTTTCACCAAAGTGACATTTGGTGACATTTCCCTGGAAGCAAGTCGGGCTCTTCACACCGTCCGTGGGTGGAAGACCTTTGGGATGTTCTCAGAAGCATCAGGTGGGAGGGAAAAGAGGACATCGTCCGGTATATTAATGTCCGGCGTCGGTCCAAAGGGACACACGGTCCAGCTTCATCCTAGAAGACGGGAGAGAAGGACGGAGAGAAGACTCCAGCCATGGCCGCCCTCAAGACCGCTCTCGCCCTGGCCTTCCTCATGGCTCTTTCTTCCCAACACATCGCAGGTCAGTGGGAAGCATTAGAAGAAAAGGCTAGCGTGACTAGGATTTATAAAATATCTAGGAAAACAGAGCACGATGCTTTCATGCACTCCTAAATTTCCAGCTTTGCAATTAGGTCAAGATCTTCCGTTCTATCAGGTGGCTGCAATGCTTTGCTCTACTGTTTTTGCAAATGGGTATTAGGTCAGCGGTTTGAATCTGGGGAGCGGGACGAGCTCCTGCTATTAGCCCCAGCTTCTGCCAACCTAGCAGTTTGGAAACAAACTTAGCCAGAGCTAAGAGGGGGCCATGAAGAGACTTCCATCTTGTCTCTTTGCATCAGCTGGAGGCCTCTATCCGCAATAACATGCTATGCTAGTTTTATATATATATGTATATATATGTATGTGTATACACACACACACACACACATATATATGTGTGTGTGTTTATATATAAATATATATATACAATATAATTTACAATAATATGTAATAACATATTGTATATACATATAATAGTCATAATATTATATTGTAATACGATATAATACTAATAATACAATATAATAATATTAATTATATATCATATTTTACATGTAATATTACTAATAATATTACAATATGTTGATACAGTACAATATAGTAATTTGTTACCAGTACTGTACTATACTAAGATAATATTGTATGTAAATTTAAATTGTAAGCTGCTCTGAGTCCCCTTCGGGGTGAGAAGGGCGGCATATAAATGTAGCAAATAAATAAATAATAATAATAAATGTGGGTAGATCAATAGGTACTGCTCCTATTGGCGGGAAGGTAACAGCGCTCCATGCAGTCATGCCAGTGGCCACATGACCTGGGAGGTGTCTACGGACATTTCTTCTGCTTAGAATTGGAGGGCTGGCATTGTCCATAGACAACTACTAGGTCATGTGGCTACAGGCACGACTGCATGGAGCGCCGTTACCTTCCCACCGTACCTATTTATCTACTCGTAATTGCATGTTTTCAAACTACTAGGTTGGCAGAAGCTCAAGCTAACAGTGGGAGCACCCCGGATTCGAACTGGTGACCTTTCGGTCAGCAAGTTCAGCAGCTCACCTCAGTGATTCCTTGGCCAATCAGCAGCATTCTCTCCTGACGTTTTGCCCACATCTATGGCAGGCATCCTCAGCCTCGGGCCCTTTCCTTTTCCCCCTCAGCCGCTTAAGCGGCTGAGGGGGAAAAGGAAAGGGCCCGAGGCTGAGGATGCCTGCCATAGATGTGGGCAAAACATCAGGAGAGAATGCTGCTTCTGGAGCCTGGAAAACATACAACAACCCTCTTTCCTTTCCTTGTTGGGCCTCCCTTCCTTTTATCTCACTGGCTCTTTCTGTACTCTGTCTTGGTCCTCCCTTTCCTTTGGGCTACAATAAGGATAGTCTTATTATTTTTATATTCAGAATATATGTGTATATATATCTATATATATATCTATATCTATAAAAAGGTAATGAAATTTCGGCCTAGGACAAAACAACAAAACGACACATCCCAGAAACACTAAACTTGGCAGCACAACCCCTCATCCATGCCTCTACGTTCATACAACAAAAAGCTCCAGCTACTCCAGAAAACAGCCAGGCTTTGAGACTGCAAGGCTATTCACTGCTACTCCACCTGGCCAACAAAGGATTCTCATAAGCCACAGCAACGCGTGGCCGGGCAAAGCTAGTGTGTGTGTGTGTGTGTATATATATATGGAAGACCCAAATGTTTTAAAAGTTGGTGGGCTAAAAGGGGTCGATATGCCCTCTGTGTGTGGCGATTTTCACCCCTCTAGCTTATATCTGAGCGGGGGGCGAACATTGCTGCCAATGGCATGAAAACTTTCTTCTTTTTTTCGTAAGCGAGACGAAATTTCTATTCGTATAGGCGCCCTGTTTTCGGAAATAATAATAATAATAATAATAATAATAATAATAATAATAATAATAATAATAATAACTTTATTTTTATACCCCGCCCCATCTCCCCGAAGGGACTCGGGGCAACTTATATGGGGCCTGGCCCAATAAAACAAACAAATAACAGTAACAAAGCAATAAAACAATTATCCCAGTAAAAAACATCAACATCAATAAAAACAATCATTAAAATCAATAAGCAGGATACAGTGTTAAAAACAGGAGACTAATTTGTAGATCCCAGGCGAAATGCAGAGTGTTACGAAATGGGGAAAGGAAATCTCAAGTTGAATGGACAATAAAGTGCGGTATAAAGTGGCAAGACAACAACAATGGGACTATTATGGAATGGACAGATAGATCAATCCAGCAACAACTAAATGGGAAATGGGAACAAATACAAAAATTGGACAAAACGGATGAAACTACACAAAACGGACAGCAATTCCATAGAAATGCACAACACTATTACATACTCGGTTCAACCTTTGGCACGCGGAAAGCCATCCGTCTCCATTGCAGTCCTGTATCCTCATGTTGTTGCTCTTGTCCTTCTCTCTTCTCTCCTCAGCCATGTGTCCCAGCTGCCCCAAGGAGTGTTGCTTTGAATTCCACTCCGGAAACCCTCTCCGCGCCACCAGCGTCGCCTCTTACTACAGGACGGACCCTGAATGCAACCGGGAGGCCGTGGTGTAAGTATGGGGAACGCCTCCTTTCCCCGTAATTAATAATCAATTATTCAAGAGAGGGAGGTCTGATTTGGGGAGAGAAGATGCCCTGGTCTCCCTTCATGATATCATTTGGAGACGTCTCCCAGGTTCGCCCATCCACATCATCATTACAATTATGCTCCTCGACCTTTGTACTAGTCGCTCTTTTCCTGATTACTTGATATCAATTCAGGGCTCCTCCCTACCCAATGTGATCTTAAATGAATCTATTGCACTTTATCTATTTAAAATTAGTAACTCCTAACGTGCACCTTGCTTATCTGCTATTTATTTATTTAATTTATTATTTCAAATATTTCTATCCTGCCCTTCTCACCCGGAGGGACTCAGGGCGGCGTACAATTGGCAACAATTCGATGCCGATACATCATTAAAAACAACAACATATAAAAATATATTACAACCAATTAAATACAGTATAAAATATAAAACAGTAGCTGTGCCCGGCCACGCGTTGCTGTGGCAAAGTGGTGGTGGTATTGGTTAAAAATTGTTGTGTAATTTTTATTTGACGTTATTTGCATTTTTTTATTAATTTTATTGTAAGTTATATTTTTATTTACTATATTTTATTATTTTCTTGTATTATTTTTAGTTATTTTCTGTTATTATAGTATTTTATTGTATCAATTTTTTAGTGTTTTTTATTATTTTTTATTGGGTTGCTAGGAGACCAAGTTGGAGGAGCTTAGCCTTCTAACTGGCAGCAATTGGATAAAAGCAATTATTCCTCTCTCTCTAATTAGGACTTTATTTTTCTTTTCTTTTTGTTGTATCAACCTAGAGGCGTGGATGATGGGTTGTGTTGTCAAATTTCGAGGTTGGGGGGCCTGTAGTTTTGTTGTTTTGTGGGTTGCCGTGATGCCACCACTCTTTTATATATATAGATAAAACATATGCTTAAAATCCGTTTGTCCAATATCCTCCAACTTTATCCATATAACAATCTGGGTCATCTTTATCATTTATTGCAACCCCATTGTTTTTAATTTGATGTTTTAATACCGCGTTGTGTTTTTTCGGCTGCTGTGTATATATTATTATTGGTTTTTGTTATTGTTCTTTGATGTTTCATGTTTTATTTTATCATTGTTTTGTATCTGATTTTGCTGTAAGCTGCCCCGAGTCCCCTTCGGGGGAGATGGAGGCGGGATATAAATAAACTTATTATTATTATTATTATTATTATTATTATTATTATTATTATTATTATTATTCATGCCACAACCCGGGGTCATTGGTGGGGCTTGCTGAGATGATGATGATGGTGGTGGTGGTGGTGATGATTCTGGAGCCATTTGTGTGGCTTCTCAAGATGATAATGATGGTGATGATTCTGCCTTCCTCTCTTAAACAAAACTCAAAGCGTCTTTAATTGGAAATTAAGCCTTAAAAAACCCCAACTCTACAAAAACTCAACGATCCATGGGGAAGATGTTCCCGGCTGGACACTATGTAACGAAATTGGAAAAATGTCCTGTTCCTGGTTTGAAAGTATCATTTCATGTTTAATTGTGTGGTCCTTATTTTTAAAGCTGTTTTTTATCCTTCAGAAATCTCATTTTTTGTGGCTGCCACAAACCATGTTGAATTGGTTGAGACTCAATGAGATACTCGTTGAAAAACAATCGCAAAATGTGCTTCAGGAGGTCCCATAAAAAGTTTAATACACCATTACCATGTTTTTTTTTGATAGGACCAATTAGGAAATGGCATTTAAAAGCCAGGAACAAAAACTGTGTTACATAGTGTTATGTGAGACCACAGATATGACCAAATGCATTCAATGTCCTGTCTACTGGTCCCAACATACAATGGCAGTGTCGACTCATATCATCCAGGTCAAAGCAGACAATGTGGACTATCTGCATTGATAATCTGGATTATATGGCAGTCTAGAGCAAAATGACAGCGATGGAGTCGCAATGGAAATAATGTTATGGTTGGGGGTCACCACCACATGAGGAACGGTATTAAGAGGTCGCGGAATTAGGAAGGTTGAGAACCACTGGTCTTGAAGGAACCTCAGAAGGGCAAAGGTCCTCCCATGCAACCCCAAGGCAGGTTGAGATCGTTGTCTTCACCTCCACGTTTCTCTCCTAGGTTTGTCATGAAGAGCACCAAACGGATCTGCGTGTCACCGGAGGCGCGTTGGGTGAGAAGGCTCTTGCCCAAACTGCAAGAAATGAAGTGAGGAGGAGGCCAAAGAAGCAGATCCCAAGCAACAACCAAGCTGTGGTTTTGGACTCTTCTTCTGCTGCTGCTTTCCTTTTGCATTTCGTGCGTTGCGTCACTAAGTGGCGAACAGACTCTGCTCCTGAATAGTCTGAGAGCACTGAAGACCATCTAATCACTCTATGTTCCTCATTTTTCTTGGGAATCGTAGTTTATGGGCTGCTTAAAACAATATCTTTTGATGTCTAGTTAAGGGGACGGGGGACAACGTGGTGGGTTGTGCTCAACACTCCAGACATTAGCTCCATGGCCTTTCGGTATATAACGCTATGTAACCAAATTTGGAAAATGTTCTGTTCCTGGTTCGAAAGTGTTATTTCCTGTTTGATTGTGCGGTTGTGACTTTGAAAGTAGTTGTTCTCCTCCAGAAACTTTGTTTTTGTGGCAGAAACAGTGTTGAATGGGTTGCAACTCGATGAGATATTGATTGAAAAACAAGAGCAAAATGTGCTGCCGGATGATGATGTCCCGCCCACAAAAACAAAGTTTTGGTAGTTTAATAAACTTTCCACATATTTTTTTTTATCATAGAACCAATTTGGAAATGACATTGATCACCCAGGAACAAAAATCCCGTTGCACAGTAAAATCAAATATGCAAAAACCAGCGAATGTGGAAGACCGATTGTACTTATTACAATCACGTACATCTATATATACTGAATACCATGCTCTCCAAGGCCTGCATGCCACTCCAATTCCTAGGATTTCGGCACTGCCTTGGCTGGGGATTCTGGGTTCTGTAGTCTAAGGAAATAATATTTTTTCAACCATGTTTGTTTACATTCCTGCAGCCCTTATAGTCTTGGCCTTTGGCTTCATCATGATTCATAAACATTGTGGGTTTCCATTCTCCGAAAACTTCCTCAAATGTCACACAATCAAAAGAGTCTGATCTATTATTCTGAAGAGTTGGGCTGGGTGCAACTTTGCACTGATGTTGCACTTAAAACTTCCTTATCTTTACGGGCATTTGGTAGAATTGTACATTGAATGCACTGCTTTGAAATATATATATATTCAGCAAAGTATAAGCTAAAATAACCATTGCAAAATAAAGCTGATTGCCTACCATATGCATTTCTTGTCTCTCTTGTTGTTGCCAGCATCCAAGTATTATTATTATTATTATTATTATTATTATTATTATTATTATTATTATTTTATTGTATGATATGCCAAGATATAATAATAATAATAATAATAATAATAATAATAATAATATGAAATCCAGCATATCTATTATTATTATTATTATTATTATTATTATTATTATTATTATTATTATTTATTCATTTCTATCCTGGTTTTCTCCCGTGGGTGGGTTTCAAAGCGGCGTACAATATATAAAATTCATACAAATACATCCAACTGCAATACATAATCAGTTAGAACATCATAAAAAACCCAATGAACATATCAAATAAAACCATTTTAGAAGTCTTATAAATGCTCCCATTTTGTCCTAAAACACCCAAAGTGGTAGGAGGTGTAGTTCCGCAAGGTCTTTAGCCTTCTCTGCCAACGAGTGCTGGCGCTTCACTGGCCTTTACAACAGCTGGCAAATCACCAGCAGTAATAAGATCTACCAACCGAAAGGTGGCCAGTTCAAAGCCCGGTTGGTTGGGGTGAGCACCCGGCCGTCAAGCCCAGCTCACTGTTGACCTAAGCAGTTCGAAAACAGCTTAGAGCTGTAAGTAGAGAAATTAGGGACCACAAATTGCGGGGGGAGGTATTTTCTGACCCCATAAAGAACAAGGCCAGAAATGCTGTGAAAGACGGTGGAGAGGAAGGTGGAAGGAGGAAGTCCTGGTGGCTCTTCGTCATAGAGCAATGATGGGCAACCTTTGGCGCTTGGTGTGTCAAAATTCACCAAAAAACCTAGCATGACTTGGGTGGTGTGTCACTTCGAGAAAAAAACCATAATTTCGCAATATGTATAGTTTAAATAACAAAAAATATATAATCTATATATATAAAAGAGTGATGGCATCACGGCAGCGGACAAAACAACAAAACTAAACACCCCACAACCTCAAAAATTGACAGCACAACCCCTCATCCACGCCTCTAGGTTGATACAACAAAAAGAAAAGAAAAATAAAGTCCTAATTAGAGGGAGAGGAATAATTGTTTTTATCCAATTGCTGCCAGTTAGAAGACTAAGTTCCGCCCACTTGGTCTCCTAGCAACCCACTCACCCAGGGACAGGCAGTTAGGCCTCACTTAGGCCTCTTCCACACTGCCTATAAAATACAGATTATCAGATTTTAACTGGATTAGATGGCAGTGTAGACTCAAGGCCCTTCCACAAAGCTATATAACCCATATAATCTTATATTATCTGCTTTAACTGTATTATCTGGACTCCACACCTTTACCCTTTACCTTAACTACCACCAATTCCTCAATACTTTATTTCCCATACCACCAGACTTCGCCACAGCAACGCGTGGCCGGGCACAGCTAGTTGTAATATATAACTGTATTCAATAAATCAAAAACTATTTACTACTATTATTTCCATGTACAACAATCTATGGTCCCTCTTGCAGTTTCCACGCTGATTTCTCTCTATTCTAGTTTCAATGTAGTCATGAATAATGAATAATATAATAATAATATAATAGTAATAATATGATAATATACTACAATAATAATAGAATATATATATATATATATATACACACACACACACACATACACATACAGTAGAGTCTCACTTATCCAAGTTTCTGGATTATCCAAGCCATTTTTGTAGTCAATGTTTTCAATATATCATGATATTTTGGTGCTAAATTCATAAATACAGTAATTACAACATAACATTACTGCGTATTGAACTGCTTTTTCTGTCAAATTTGTTGGTGCTTAATTTGTAAAATCATAACCTAATTTGATGTTTAATAGGCTTTTCCTTAATTCCTCCTTATTATCCAAGATATTCGCTTATCCAAGCTTCTGCTGGCCCGTTTAGCTTGGATAAGTGAGACTCTACTGTGTGTGTGTGTGTGTGTGTGTGTATGTGTATATATATATACACACACATACATACATACACACAGTAGAGTCTCACTAATCCAAGCTAAACGGGCCCGCAGAAGCTTGGATAAGCGAATATCTTGGATTATAAGGATTGATCAAGGAAAAGCCTATTAAACATCAAATTAGGTTATGATTTTACAAATTAAGCACCAAAACTTCATGTTATACAACAAATTTGACAGAAAAAGTAGTTCAATACGCAGTAATGTTATGTTGTAATTACTGTATTTATGAATTTAGCACCAAAATATCACGATATATTGGATACATTGACTACAAAAATGGCTTGGATTATCCAGAGGCTTGGATAAGCGAGGCTTGGATTAGTGAGACTCTACTGTATATATATAAATGTGCATAATTCCCATGGAGTAAACAACAAAACCACTGGACCAAATCACACCAAATTTGGCCACAAAAGACATAGTCATCCAATCAATCTGCATGCGGCAGCATGTCAGCAAAAATAGCTAGGCGTGTCAGTGTTATAGGTTGACCATCACTATCATAGAGAATGGAGCAACAGCGCCCCCCTGTGGCTGAATCTGAGCGCAACCTCCACCTCCAAGGCACCATGGACTTCAAGACTCCATCCCTCCTTCTGTCCATCTTGTTCTGTCCTGTCCTGTCTCCAAACGGCATTGAATGTGTGCGTGTATGTGTACTGTGATCTGCCCTGAGTCCCCTTGGGGAGACAGATGGGGTGGAATATAAATAAAGATTATTATTATATTATCAACGAGTGCTCGTGCTTCACTGGGCTTCAGCACAGCTGGTAAATCACCAGTAATAATAAGATCTACCAACCGAAAGGTGGCCAGTTCGAAGCCCGGTTGGTCGGGGTGAGCACCCGGCCGTCAAGCCCAGCTCACTGTTGACCTAAGCAGTTCAAAAACAGCTTAGAGCTGTAAATAGAGAAATTAGATACTGTTAATTGCAGGAAGGTATTTTACGACACCATAAATAACAAGACCAGAAATGTGATGATACAAATGCATCCGTCTGCCTTTTCTAAACCCACCTTGTCCATTTGGCAACCCTCTCTCGCTCCATGTCTTGCTGGAGTAAGTAAGTACAGTAGAGTCTCACTTATCCAACATAAACGGGCCAGCAGAATGTTGGATAAGCAAATATGTTGGATAATAAGGAGGCATTAAGGAAAAGCCTATTAAACATCAAATTAGGTTATAATTTTACAAATTAAGCACCAAAACATCATGTTTTACAACAAATTTGACAGAAAAAGTAGTTCAATATGCAGTAATGCTATGTAGGAATTACTGTATTTATGAATTTTAACACCAAAATATCATGATGTATTGAAAACATTGACTACAAAAATGCGTTGGATAATCCAGAATGTTGGATAAGCGAGTGTTGGATAAGTGAGACTCTACTGTAAGTAAATAACTTTATTTTTCTACCCCGCCACCATCTCCCGGGACTTGGGGCAGCTAGGAAAACAAGTCCAACAATTTAAAACGTATTACAATAAATAAACCACAATAAAATCGACATTATAGAACAATACATTACAATGATCATAAAACTCATTAAAAGCATAAAATGAATAAAGACAAGGTAAATAATAATAATAATAATAATAAAAATAATAATAATAATAAGTTTATTTATATCACGCCTCCATCTCCCCCGAAGGGGACTCGGGGCGGCTTACAGCAAAATCAAAATACAAGCAATGATAAAATATAAAACATCAAAGGACAAAAACAAAAACCAATAAAAAAATATACACAACAGGTAAAATGGAACGAACCACCAGGTTAATGGAGGGGGGGGGGGGTGGTATGGATAAAGCTATTGTTCTACCTACCCATTATACGCCTGCAAAACATGGACTGTCTGCAGACGTCACACTCAACTCCTGGAATGATTCCATCAACATTGCCTCCAAAAAATCCTGCCAATCTTTTGGGAAGACAGGCGGACCAATGTCAGTGTTCTGGAAGCAAAGACCATCAGCACTGAAGCCATGCTCTTTCGCCATCAACGCACTGGACTGAAGGCCACATTGTCCGAATGCCCAAAGATCACCATCTCCCAAAGCAGCTACTCTACTCCCAACTCAAGAATGGGAAATGTAATGTTGGTGGACAGCAAAAGAGAGTGAAAGATGGGCTCAAAGCCAACCTTAAAAACTCTGCCATAAACACTGAGAGAGAACTGGGAAGCCGTGGCCCTTGAGTGCTCTCACTGGAGGTCAGCTGTGACCAGCAGTGATGTGGAATTGGAAGAGGCACGAATGGAGGGTGAAAGAGAGAAATGTGCCAAGAGGAAGGAACGTCAAGCCAATCCTAACCGGGACCGTCTTCTGTCTGGAAACCGATTTCCTCACTTTGGAAGAACATGCGGGTCAAGAATCAGTCTCCACAGCCACCGACGCATCTGCTGCCAAGACACTGTACTTGGAGGACCATCATCTGCGGATAACAAGGGATGACCTACGGTCAGTAAGTAAGTAAGTAGGTAAGTACTCAGCCCTCCTTTGGGTCACCCTCCCTTATTTCTAGGGAGGATAATGCTTTAACTTACTCCTTTTATTACCCATGGAGTTTCTGCTTTTAATGTTGTGAATTTTTGTTTTAGTGTTGACACTTTTTTTCAAAGCAGTAAAGTTGCAAAGTTGTATCGTCTTGGCCTGGAACCGTAACAATAAAATCCATTCATTCCTAAATCTCGGGATCCCACCGCACTGAGCCATGGCTGAGAATTGGTGCCAAACTGCATTCATTCTCTGGTGTAGATGCCTCCTAGAAGGCAATAATAATAATAATAATAATAATAATAATAATAATAATAATAATAATAATAATACTTTATTCTTATATCCTGCCCCATCTCCCGGAAGGGACTTGGGGCAGCTTACAAATAGTGACAAACCCGGAACAATAATAATAATAATAATAATAATAATAATAATAATAATAATAATAATAATAATAATAATTTATTCTTGTACCCCGCCCCATCTCCCCGAAGGGACTCGGGGCGGCTCACATGGGGCCTTGCCCAACATCACAATATAAAATCAAAACAGAAACACAAATTTACAACAATAAATCAACAATATAGGTAAAACAATCGAAAAGGACAATCTTACAAGATAAAATGTTAAAACAGGTATATCAAACACAAGTCTGGGCCGAAAGGTGAATGTGTCAAATCGGGAGGAGATAGTTACACAATTGACATAGTCAATGAAGTACTATAAATGACAATAGTGACAATAAAAGGGCAGATCAGTGGGTCTATTATTACATAGGCAGGCATCTTAAACAACATAGCAAAAACATTACATACACAAAATACAACAGCAAAATTAAAACACTTCAACAATAAACAAAATAAGATAGTAACAATACTTAAAATCTGAGCAGATAAAATCAGAGTGAATAAAGGAGGAACGTGGGGACAGGTTCCATTAAAGTGCTGTATCATTTGGAATAAGCTCCGTCTCGTTCTTCTGGGCCTCGCTCTTTCCAAACAGGAGTGCGAGTCTCGCTTCGTTTCGAGAGTGGGCACAGTCATATCGTCCCTTCGGTCCCAGACGGTTGGGCTCCTTTCTTAGAAATCCAGAAACCAATTGTTCTGCTTTCCGTTCCTGGCATGGCCTTTGGTGCTTCCCTTAAAATCCCCGTCGCCCTCGGAGTAAAATAACAGGAATATCCCTGGGAATTTCAACCGGGGCCGGTGGGAGTCAAGGGCAGAGTATATTAAGCGCACGGTCTGGTCTCTATGCTCAACATTTCCAGTGAGAAGACAAGACAAGGCGCACACCTTTCCCAAAGGCTCCGAGCATGGCCGGGCTGAAAACCGCTCTCTTCTTGGCTCTTCTCCTGACTCTCTTTTACCAACAGGTTGCAGGTCAGTCTGGGGAGAGGAACTTGCACATTTCAGATGCATGTACAGTAGAGTTCCAGTTATCCGACTTCCGGTTATCCGACCGATGATATTATCTGACTTGCTTGTCGGAGGGACGAGACTCTTTGGCAAGCTGGGCGCACATTGCCTAGCTCTCCCTCCGGTAACCGCCCACACTTGCCAGGAGCGGATAATAGGGCCTCCCTATTATCCGAAAATTCCAGTTATCCGACATTCCGCCTGCCCGTTTATGCTGGATGACCGGAACTCTACTGGAGTTGGAAATTTAAGATGCATTTAGTTGGAAATTTGCAAACATATGGAGGCAACCAAATGTGTCCGGCTTTGATTGGAGTAGAATTTCAGCATAGTGATATATAGAGAGACATAAAGAGATGATTTTTCATGACTGAGATCTGTATCTCTATATCTCCACCGCCATACAAGTGGGGATTTTTAAAAAAACAATACTGTTTATATTTAATCCTGTTTTAATGTTTGCATATTGGTACATTTAAAATTGTAATGTTAATGCTTTCATGTTAAACTGCTTTGAGTTTCCTCCGGGAGAGATAAGGCAAAGTATCAATAAAATAATAATAATAATAATAATAATAATAATAATAATAATAATAATGTAATGGTAAAGGTTTTCCCCTGACGTTAAGTCCAGTCGTGTCTGACTCTGGGGGTTGGTGCTCATCTCCATTTCTAAGCCGAAGAGCCGGCATTGTCCGTAGACACCTCCAAGGTCATGTGGCCACTGGCATGACTGCATGGAGCGCCAATGTTACCTTCCCGCCGGAGCGGTACCTATTGATCTACTCACATTGGCATGTTTTCAAACTGCTAGGTTTGCAGCAACTGGGGCTAACAGCGAGAGCTTACTCTGCTCCCCGGATTCGAACTGTCAACCTTTTGCTCTGCAAGTTCTGCAGCTCAGCGCTTTAACCCGCTGCGTCACTGGTGGGCTCCTAATAGTAATAGTAATAATAATAATAATAATAATAATAATAATAATAATAATAATAGGTTGTTGTGAATTTTCTGGGCTTCGTGGCCATGTTCCAGAAGCATGCTCTCCTGACATCCTCACAACCCTTGAGGATGCCTGCCATAGATGTGAGCGAAAGATCAGGAGAGAATGCTTCTGGAACATGGCCATACAGCCCGAAAAAAACACAATAACCCAACGATGATAACAATGGCTTGGCTATGGCTTTGGTGAAAGGGAGTCGGTGACTGAGAAACGCTTAGTCGAGCACAAGCTGAGCCAAGAGTGTGATGCAGCAGCCAAAAAGGCCAATGCGATTGTGCCTTCCTGCCGGGCGGAAGGGGGTTGGTCTAGCTGGCCCTTTGGGGTCTCTTCCAACTCTTTGACCCCCGCCTTCCTTCCTTCCTTCCTTCCTTCCTTCCTTCCTTCCTTCCTTCCTTCCTTCCTTCCTTCCTTCCTTCCTTCCTTCCTTCCTTCCTTCCAGCCGTGTGCCCCAGCTGCCCCAAGGAGTGCTGCTTTGCCGTCCGGAAGGGGAGGCCCCTTCGCGCCAACATCATGGCCTCCTACTATCGGACCACCAGCGACTGCTACCTAAACGCTCTCGTGTAAGAATGTATATATATCTTCATACATACATATTATTAATTGATTTATTATTTTTAATCATTCTTTGGAAGCTTTTAAACAGAGGCTGGATGGCGATCTGTCGGGGGTGCTTTGAATGCGATTTCCTGCTTCTTGGCAGAATGGGGTTGGACTGGATGGCCCATGAGGTCTCTTCCAACTCTAGGATTCTATGATTCTATTAATTATTAAAAATATCCACATAATTGAAATTGCATGCATTTCTATTATGAAATATTACCCACATATTTATAATTGTTATAGTAATAATAATAATAATAATAATAATAATAATAATAATAATAATAATAATAATAAAACTTTATTTATACCCCGCCACCATCTCCCCGTGGGGACTCGGGGCGGCTTACATGGGGCAGAGGCCCAAACAGCATAAGGACAAAATATAAACAGCATAGTACAAATCACAATATAAAACAGATAAAACAGTAATGCAATATATCAATTAAAACAACAATACAGGATAAAAAATTACATTAAAAACACATAAAAGGCAAGACCGAATAAATACAGGATAGATTATTATATGTATTATATATATTATATCTATTATATCTATTATATTATACATATATCTATTATATTATATATCCTCTGAGGATGCCTGCCATAGATGTGGGTGAAACGTCAGGAGAGAATACTTCTGGAACATGGCCACACAGCCCGAAAGACATACAACAACCCCATTATCTTATACATTTTATTACCATTATTATTATATTTATGCTCATTAATATTATTATTAGAGATATTAGAGATAATAACCCATCAATTTTTTTACAATCTTTTCAGTTTTAGAATACCGAATACTGTATATTCAGTAGTTGTTTTGATTGCTTGTGTTCTATCTTTTGTATTGTATATTGGCATTGAATCTTGCCAGACTGTGAGCCGCCCTGAGTCCCTTTGGGTGAGAAGGGCGGCATCGAAATGATAGAAACAAACAAACAAACAAACAAACAAATAAATATGCATATATTATCCATATTCTTTTTAGTTTACAAATCCTGTAATGATCATCATCTTTTCTTTTTTTTTTACAAAGTCCATACAAAGTTTCAATTCTTCTTGTGGTTTCTGCAAATTCGTTTTGTTGTAAAATTAAAATTAATAACAATAATATACTTGATTTATATTCTGCTCTATCTCACCAAGGGGACTCAGGGTGGATTACAGGTACATACATGGCAACATTAAATGTTGTTTATGTGGCAGGAGCTCACCCCGACCTGTGGCTCAAACTGCTGACTTTCTGGTCAACAAGATTTTTCATAGCTGGCCATTAGCCCCCTGTGTTAGCATTTTGTTTCGTCCATTTCCAAAATGTTTGTAATCCAATTATCTGCTGTTGGTATTGTTTGTTGCTTCCATCATTTTGCCTATTCAGTTCTGCTTTAGCCACAGCTCTCTCGCTCGGCTTTGGAGAAAGGCTATTTAAAGTGTGCCCTACATTAGACTGAATATATACATATATATTTTTTATTTTCCCCCTTTCAGGCTTGTTTTGAAGAGCGGCAAACGCATCTGCGTCAACCCCAAAAGCCCTTGGGTCAAAGGCGTCATTGGGAGGTTGCCGGAGAAGAAATGAGAAGAGCTTCGGAGAGATCAGAATCAATGCATTTCCTGGTATAATGGAAGATTCTCAATGACTCTTGTCCTTCAACCAGCTTCTTCGCATATGTTTTTAGATCCGAAACAAGAGCCAACGTTTCCCAAACTCTGGCTTCCCCAATGTTTTGGACTTCAGGTCCCAGCATCCCTGGCTATAAATCAAGGCAGCGGAGGCTTCCGACTCGAGTTTGGGTTCAACTGATTTAGGCATGGATGTCACCTGTTTTGTGTCTCATCTGCAGAAGAAACATAAGATTAAAGAATAATAATTTAATGACATATATTTGTTGTCGTCCTTTATCTCGCTTTCTCCGTTTGCAGAACTTGGGACAGTTTGCAATTTGGTTCTGGGAATCCTCCATCCAGTGGAGTTGGAGGAGAGTTATAGCACAAAACATTGTAACGTTTTCAAATGCAATGTACAGAATCATCCAGATTTTAAATCCTGTTATGAAGCAGTAGGCTTTCGTTGCTTTGAAGGAATAGATTAGATTAGAGGACTGTGTTTAACTTAACTTGGAAGGCTATAACAAGATTTGGGTGGCATGCTTATTTATGGTGTGAAAAAGAAAAGGTGAAGAAAGAGTCTAACAGACAATAAGATCTAATCTCGCAGCGATTTGGAAGAGATACAAGGAGGGGATGGAATCAAAAACTCCTCTCCGGCTGCGTCCACTGCAAGCTGTATTACAGCCAACATTTAATGAGGACATAAAGACCTACCGATTATACAAATATGTCTTAGAGTTCAATTTAGAGGATGACCGACTTCATGAGGGTCTGCTCGATTCCGGCTGCTTCATCATCCACTGTGTCGCCGAGTCCTTTTTGATGATAGTATTTCCTCATGTTCTTCACACGCCTGGAGTTTTATGGTTTCGTAAATTACATTAGCCTCCCCACATTAAGTGGGACCTAGATTCTCTACTCACAGCCACAACTGTTTTCAAGCTGCTTAGGTGGGCAATAACCTAGGCTATTAACAGTCAGGAGCTTAATCCCAACCCGGCTTTGAACCAATGACCTCTCCGTCAGTAGTGATTTATTGCTGCTGGCTACTAACCAGCTGCGCCACAGCCCAGCCCTAGACTTAGACTCAATGTGGTTTGACGCCACGTTGACTTCCATGGCACAATGCTATGGAATCACACGTGTGATAGTTTTACAAGTTCTGTAGCCTTCTCTCCCTTACCAGACTACAACTGCCATGCTTCCTTAGCAAGGAATCATTGCAGCTCATTCTACACCCTTAATTCAAATCACAACCTTTCCCTCTGTGGCATGCACATTGTGCGCAAGTGTCCTGTTGTTGCCTTTTCTGGGACCCATCTAAACGCTAACCGAGAATCTCAAGGCAAGTGAAGTTCCTCACCAGCCTTTCGCAACTAAGGTTAACTTTGGTTTGAGCAAATGTTTCAAATGGAGAAGCCAAGGTCTCCACACTGGATAATGCAAATACATTGATATCACTTTGACTTTCCTTCCAAGGAATCCTGGGATTTGTAGTTTGTCAGAGGACTTCTCCACCAGAGAACCTTCCAGGGAACTTTTCTGGGAGGGAACACTTAAGGCTGGATCTATACCGCCATGCAATCCAGTTCAACAATGATCATTTGGATTCTGAGACTGGATTACATGGAACTGTAGGTGAGGCCTATGTCCGTCACCAACAGGATTTCAAATGTGTTGAAATCATCCTGGACTACACAAGTCTCATCTATTAGATATGTAGTGGATAGATTAGACTGAGGGGAACCTCTCTATAATCCCATGCATGCCCAGATAGGCTTTGCTGATTTCCCTCTGTTCCTATCCTGTTTACATCCACCCCTTCACCTTGTTGTTTTAGCAATGTGATCCTTCAGGGATGAGGTAACTTCCTCTATCTAGATTGGAATGTTAATTGCCCCAAGAAGGCTCGGACCATGTGGCTGTAGCCATATCTCTCTTCTTTGTCTTCCAACCAAGAAGGAGACATTTTCCCACTCTCCTAGGCAAAATGTAGCTATTTAGATATCTTTGTTATTTTTACCTGCTTATCTTCCTTAGTGCTAGCTTAGACAGCTAGTTAGCTCCAAAACCTTTTCTATCTACAATGGATTTCTTTTTACCTCAATAAATACTTTTTGAATCTTCAAGCAGACTTTTGCAATCCTTTGCCATCCTAAGAACAAAGGCTTCTCCATCCTCACCACACGTAGGCTTTTGCTGCTCATGAATCGTGGTTCTGCCACTCTGCTATATTTTTGAGGAATCACCCACGAAAGAGGGTTATTTTTGAGCCTAACAGCTCACAGATTCCCAACAAAATGTTGTGGCCATGACAGGTCAAGTGACACCGTTCTGCAGAATGCATTCCACAGAGAGGACGGTTGTTCTCCATCAAGCAGGAGAGACGCTTGAGAAGCATCCAAAGTGAGTCTCCTGCCAGTCTCAGGATTTTGGGTACGAAAACGGCCGCCTCTGAAAGGCCTTTGTCCCCACCTGGGGAAGGAGACGAGGATGGGAGAAGCGGTCCTTCTGGCCCAGACCTCTCGACTGCAGCGTCGTGTCCCAGAAGCGGTCACGCAACCGACTGGAGGAAAACCAGCAAGATCACCCATGAAGGCAACAAGAGTCTCCTGGGGATATGTAAAGACAGGCGAGGCCGTCAAGAAATGAGAATAATTTCCCGTTTTGAAAGAGGAAGTTGAGGCAGATGGGAGGGGATCGGGCGGAAAGATCTTCAACTTATTTTTAAAGAAGGAAAATACCGGCATCAGCATTGTGTGGACTTTTCTCCGTTCTCCATGTTGTCCCCGGCTCGGAGCAAAGCGGGACCTCGGATGGTGCGGATTGTGGAGTTTGCAGCCACAGGATGGAAAGAGTCCTTCTGCCATGGCTGTGCATCGTTTCCCTCTTTTCGGGTGAGTTGCCTTTTCAAGAGACCATTCTCTTTGCTGTGGAAAAAGGCCATCGGGACAAAGCAGTGATCCTTCAGCTTCCCAAACTGTGGGGTTGGCAGGAATGTTTCTCCCAGCGACTTGTAGCCATGGCTCCTGGACCAGCCCGATCCATTATTATTATTATTATTATTATTATTATTATTATTATTATTATTATTAATTATTATTATTATGACACAGCAAACAAGGTAGATATACTGGATTTCGTATCACAAAATCACAAGTCGAACACTTCCCAAGTGTCTAGGACTGTGTGATGTATTTTCGGATGATGCATGAAGATCCCAGTAGGGTGGCCTTTTGCAGTTGGCAGATCATAATTTTGTCCATGTCTATTGTTATTATTATTATTTTATTATGACACAGCAAACAAGATAGATATGCTGGATTTCGTATCACAAAATCACAAGTCGAACACTTCCCAAGTGTCTAGGACTGTGTGATTTATTATTATTAGTTATTATTATTATTATTATTATTATTATTATTATTTTATGACACAGCAAACAAGATAGATATGCTGGAATTTCGTATCACAAAATCACAAGTCGAACACTTCCCAAGTGTCTAGGACTGTGTGATGTATTTTCGGATGATGCATGAAGATCCCAGTAGGGTGGCCTTTTGCAGTTGGCAGATCGTAATTTTGTCAATGTCTATTATTATTATTATTATTAGTATTATTATTATTATTATTATTATTATTTTATTATGACACAGCAAACAAGATAGATGTGCTGGATTTCGTATCACAAAATCACAAGTCAAACACTTCCCAAGTGCCTAGGACTGTGTGATGTATTTTTGGATGATGCGTGCAGATCCCAGCAGGGTGGCCTTTTGCAGTTGGCAGATCGTAATTTTGTCAATGTCTATTGTTTCCAAATGCTGGCTGAGATCTTTTGGCACGGCACCCAGTGTGCCCATCACCACCGGGACCACCTGCACTGGTTTCTGCCAGAGTCTTTGAAGTTCAGTCTTGAGGTCCTGATAGCGGCTGAGTTTTCCTGTTGTTTTTCGTCAATGCGACTGTCACCTGGGATGGCGACATCAATGGTCCAAACATTTTTCTTCTCCACAACTGTGATGTCTGGTGTGTTGTGTTCCAGAACTTTGTCAGTCTGGATTCGGAAGTCCCACAGTATCTTTGCATGTTCATTTTCCAATACTTTTCCAGGTTTGTGATCCCACCAGTTCTTTGCTGCTGGGAGGTGGTACTTGAGGCATAAGTTCCAATGAATCATTTGAGGCACATAGTTGTGCCTCTGTTTGTAGTCTGTCTGTGCCATTTTCTTATAGCAGCTGAGGATATGATCAATGGTTTCGTCAGCTTCCTTGCACAGTCTGCATTTTGGGTCATCAGCTGATTTTTCGATCTTGGCCTGAATTTCCTTTGTCCTGATGTCTTGCTCCTGGGCTGCAAGGATCAGGCCTTCTGTCTCCTTCTTCAGGGTCCCATTCGTGAGCCAGAGCCAGGTCTTCTATTATTATTATTATTATTATTATTATTATTGTTGTTGTTGTTGTTAATAGCCTTTGTCCTGATGTCTTGCTCCTGGGCTGCAAGGATCAGGCCTTCTGTCTCCTTCTTCAGGGTCCTATTCGTGAGCCAGAGCCAGGTCTTCTCCTTATCAGCTTTTCCTTCAATTTTGTCAAGGAACTTTCCATGCAATGTTTTGTTGTGCCAGCTGTCAGCTCTAGTTTGTAGTGCGGTTTTCTTGTACTAAATAATAATAATAATAATAATAATAATAATAATAATTATTATTATTATTATTATTATTATTATGCAATGCTCCTTGGCATGAATACAGCAGTGTCTGCTACCTGCTTCTTTGCCTCGGGCCACAAAATGCCTTTGGCAACCCCTTAAAGACCCAGGGAGAGAAAGGGGATGCAAATGGGAGGCCTATTTTTGTGCTTCCTCCCCACTTGTGGGAAACACGACGGGCTCCGTTGCACAAGCCGGACTGGCTCCCTGGGTTTGCAATGGCTTCTGGAGGAAACGAAAGACTCTTTTCTGCTTGTGGAGAAGCCATGCGCACTTGCGCGGGAGAGACTGCACACATGTCGTGGGAACAGAAACATCTCCAAAACGTTACCAAATTCTGGAAAGTTTGTTCAGAGGAAGCGGAAAGGCTGCTCAAGCAAGGGAAATAAATATCGCCTGACGCCACTTGAACTTCCATGGCTACAGGCTATGGAGTCCTGGGAGTTGTAGTTTTACAAGAGGGCGAATGTCTAAGCAAACTACAACTCCCCAGATTCCACAGCATGGAGCCATGACAGGTCAAGTAGTTTCAATGTGATGAAGTCCTCAGTGTGGATCAAATAGTATGAAGTTATAATAATGCCCTGAATCCATGGTTTCATCCCAAAGAGTCTTGGGATCTGCAATTTGGTGAAATATATATGGGAGTTGTAGTTCTCCCTACAGCCGGAGAGCACACTCAGCCCCTCCCATAATGCATCCAGTGCAAACTTGCCCAACATAACAAACTTGAAGTACTGATGATGGGAGTTGTAGTTCACCCACAACCTCATACATTTTGTACAATTAAAACACTGACGTTTTCAAATAACCCAGGCAATGCTGGGGACCCAATCTGATATATATATATATATATATATATATATATATATATATATATATATATACACATACATATATATATATACACACACACACACACACACACACACACACACACATATATATATATATGTGTGTGTGTGTGTGTATTCTCATATATATATATATATATATATATATATATATACACACACACACACACACACACACACACACACACACACATATATACACACACTAGCTTTGCCCAGCCATGTGTTGCTGTGGCTTATGGGAATCCTTTGTTGGCCAGGTGGAATAGCAGTGAAGAGCCTTGCAGTCTCAAAGCCTGGCCGTTTTCTGGAGTAGCTGGAGCTTTTTGTTGTATGAATGTAGAGGCATGGATGAGGGGTTGTGCTGCCAAGTTTAGTGTTTCTGGGATGTGTAGTTTTGTTGTTTTGTCCTCGGCCGAAATTTCATTACCCTTTTATATATATAGATATATAATATGAATATATATTCGCTTGGGTTCCCAGTGTTGCCTGGGTTATTTGAAAAAGCTTATCTATATACATATACATATACATATACATACTGGTATACATATACATATGCATGAAAAGGACGATTTTTCTTTCTCCTTTCACCTTCTTATAACATTTCTCTTTTTCAGGATCTCTAGGTTCTTCCCTGATTCAGACCCCGTCCTCTTGGAATGTCCTGGAAGGCACGACGGTGGAAATGTGTTGCAAATTCCAAGGAAATATTTCTGGCAGGTGGTATTTCAATTGGTATCACAATGGAAACGGGCAATCAGCAAATTCAAGTCGAATTCCTATAATTCCAGGCAAAGGCACCCAAGTGAGCAATCTCACTCTGATCACGGGAACGGGCAATGAAAACAAGCCATTAGCAAATTCCAGTCACATTCATATAATTACAGACAAAGACTCTCAAGTGAGCAATCTCACTCTGAAGAGAGTCGACATCGATGACTCTGGAACGTACCTATGTCGGTCTGGTAACTCAGACGTCAAGTTTGTCAGTGATGGGACAGAAGTCATCGTTAGAGGTAAATCATTCATTTTCTGCCACCTTTTGAATGTTTGTGGGTTTGGGTCAATGTGTCATTTTCTCCAATTTTTGGGGGGGGGGGTGCCAACCACACTGTCAAAGGGGTGAATCACCTCTCTAAGGGTCTATAGGATTTTGGTGCAGACTTTGAGCAGAAATGGATAAAAATGAGAACCCTATGCTTAGATATAATCAGGAAAAAAAAACATTTTTCACAAGCCTTCTGTCTCCTTCCTTCTTCAGTGTCCCATTTGTGAGCCAGAGCCAGGTCTTCTCCTTGTCAGCTTTTCCTTCAATTTTGGACCTGTCCATGCAATGTTTTGTTGTGCCAGCTGTCAGCTCTAGTTTGTAGTGCGGTTTTCTTGTACTGATTCTTTGTCTGCTGTGCTTTGAGAAATTTCCAATGATTGACTTCAATCCAAGCAGGTTCTTCACTTTGCTTTACATATTCTGCCAGGGCATGTTCTTCTTCTTCGACTGCTTGTTTTACTTGTAAGAGTCCTCTGCTACCAGACCTTCTAGGCAGATATAGCCGGTCAACATCACTGCGAGGGTGTAGCGAATGATGAATGGTCATGAGTTTTCTTGTTTTTCTGTCCAAATTGTCCAGTTTCACCTGAGTCCAGTTTATGATGCCAGCAGTATATCTTATGACGGGTATGGTCCAGGTGTTTGTTGTTGTTGTTGTTGTTATTGTTGTAAACACAAGTAGAATGGTACAAATCTCAAAAGCAACCCCACAAAGTTAAATTGGGGGGGGGGATCAATACTATCCATTGAAATGAAGCCATTTTGCAATCTCTGGTGCCATAACAGAGCCATTAAGGCAGATTAATCAACCCCACAATCGTAGAGCTGAAAGAGACCCCCAAAGGCCACCTAATCCAACCCGATGTTGAGGAATGGGAGTCTACTTTCCAAAGGTGAAATCCATTTCATTTCTGATATAAATGAGAATCCAATTGTGCGTTGACAAGGCTTGCTGGACTGTCCTTTTTGAGGAACCAACCTTGCAAGAAGAACTGAGTCACGAAGGAAGGGCCGGAGAACGGGTCAGAGGAAGGCTAGCTCAGCTGTTTTGCATGCTAGCTTTCTGCATTTCCTCCCTCCCTGAGCCTCTTTTTTCTCTCAAGGATCACAATTACATACATACATACATACATACATATATATATATATGAATACATTTGCTGCTGACTCATTGGTTCTTCTAATGCAGATGGATGGTGGTGGTTGTGGCAGTGTGCCTTCCAGTTGTTTCTGACCTGACATTGGGTGAGTCATACACTCTCAATCCCAGAAATCTCAACCTTAGGTTCACCGTAAGGTCGCCATGTCTTTCTGGGGCTGAGAGTATGTGACGCTCCCAAGGTCATGGCCAAGAAGGGAATTAAAAGCATTGCCTCTGGCAGAAGGCTGTATATCCCATAGTTTGAGAGTGGAATACATTACCTTGGGATATATTGCCTTGCATGTCAGAAGGGGGTTGGATTGGACGGCCCCTGGGGCTGCTCCTATTATTATTATTATTATTATTATTATTATTATTATTATTATTATTATTGCCATTATTATTACAGAGGCTCAAAGGCTATCTGTCGGAGGTGCCTTGTTGGAAATAGCAACCTTTTCAAGCCTCCTCTATTTAATGTTTTGTCTGTTTTAAAAATGTGTTGGTGTATGTCTTCTTTAGTTTGCAGTTTTCTTCGCTTCATGTACTTAAAGCAGTGGGAAGGACTGCAGGCCATGTATCTGGTTTGGTGACTGTTGAGGCCTGAGTCTGTTAAACCACAGAAGCCAGTGTTAGGAGTTAGAAGAGAATTGAAGCTTGAGTCTGTTTAAGCGCAAAGGCCAATGTTAGAAGTACAAAGGCCAATGTTAGAAGACAGTTGAGGCTTGAGTCTGTTAAAGCACAGAAGCCAGTGTTAGGAGTTAGAAGACAGTTGAGGCTTGAGTCTGTTTAAGCGCAGAGGCCAATGTTAGAAGACAGTTGAGGCTTGAGTCTGTTAAAGCACAAAAGCCAGTGTTAGGAGTTAGAAGACAATTGAAGCTTGAGTCTGTTTAAGTACAGAGGCCAATGTTAGAAGACAGTTGAGGCTTGAGTCTGTTAAAGCACAGAAGCCAGTGTTAGGAGTTAGAAGACAGTTGAGGCTTGAGTCTGTTTAAGTACGGAAGCCAATGTTAGAAGTTAGAAGACAGATGAGGCTTGAGTTTCTTTGGTAGTAGACTGTTATGAAAGAGATGTGCCCGGACTGTCTCTCATTGTATGCACAACCTAATAACTGAGGCAATGGCTTTAACGGATGAGCCGTCTTCTTCTGCAGAGATCACCGACTTGATGGTGAACCAGACTCCGGAAGCAGACCTGGAGCAAACAGAAGGGGGAAATGTCACCATGGACTGCCATTTCAGGCCCGTCGCCAACCTCAGCACCATGTATGTTCGGTGGCGCAAAGATACAACTGAGCTCAGCAATAAATCTGATTCATGTGCAATAGTTCAGGATCTGGAAAAGGGACAGACCTCTCTCACGCTTATGAATCTGGAGCAGAGCCATTCGGGGTTCTACCAATGCGAGGTCGGGAGCAGCTTAAGAAACCGGTCGGGATCGGGGCGCGGATGCCGCCTTGTTGTTACTGGTAAGTGGAGGAAGTTTTCCATTTCTGGCTCTTGCGAGACGAGCAGAGAAAAGCCAGAGCTCAATGATAGCGCATCATGTGCCTCCCAAAGAAGTGGGATTATCAGAATTGGAGAACAGTACTTTTCTTAGTCTTCAGTGGAAAAGAAACTCTAGGGAGAAAGCATTGAGCTAAAAACAAAAAAGCACCCCAAGACTTGCATCCATTCCAAAAATGGTTGCTCCTCATGCAAACAACACAGAAGCTGCATATTTTTCAAGGCTCAAATTTTCCATGACATGAGATTCAAGGGTTGCCTTTCTTTTGTTTCTGAAGCAAAACGAATCAAGCCTTCAGATTTGGAGGATAATAATGAAACTGGAAGCGGGACTGGATTCGCACTCGGAGCCGGAGCCGGAGCCGGAATCCTCTTGCTTTTGCTGCTGCTGGGCTTCTTGGGATGGAGGAGATACAAAAAGAAGAGAGCGGAAGGTAAACGTTGTGCATTTATTTTCTTCATCAGAGTTCTCCCTGCTGTGAGAATATCGGCTTTCAAATAAAGTTCAGAAGAAAATCACACTATGCCACAAAAAGTTCTGTTCCTGGCTTGAAAGTGTTATTTCTTGTTTAATTTTGCAGTCTTGACTTCGAAAGGAGTTGTTCTGCTCCAGAACCTCATTGTTTTTGTGGCTGCCACAAATTAGGCAGAATTGGTTGCAACTCAATTTGATACTTATTGAAAAACATTGCAAAATGTCCTATAGCATAATGGTCCAATAGAAAATGGATCTTTCGGGGCCCCGAACTGAAAACAGATATCTGCCCTCCCAATTTCGGTAGACTCCCAACATCGCATTGAGCCATAGCCATTAGATGAGAGAGCTTCAGATACCAAGATGACCACATTGCACGAATCTAATGCGCACCCTGATTTTGGCAACATCATTCAGCCCAAAAAGGTGAGCATTCGATTCGAGTAAATAGAGTAAGTTTCATTCATGCTTTTCTCCTCTCTTTCTAGGCGTCCCATCAGACACAGTAACCGAGGAAGACAGAAAGGTAAGACGGATGGCTGGGGTGTCATAAGGCGGTTGTCTGGGGTCAGGTGGGGCTTTGGTGCCCCCCAAAATCCCTCTCTTAAACCAACCCAAAGGTGGGAAATGTCCTCACAGCACATTCTGCGTCAAACCCTCAACAGAATGTTTGGCAACGCATATTTGTCAAACTGTAGACCCACTGGTTTTCTCACTGAGAAATGGTTGTTATTCATTTTATGTCTATAATTACCATGACATTTTATTTTAGGGTTGATTGGTTTTACGGTGGTATTTTTATGTATTGATGATGTGAATTATGTTTCCCTTTGATATTTATGTATCCGTATTTATTGCACCATATGTATTGTTACATTACAAGTGCTTTAGAAGCTGCCCCAAGTCCCTTTTGGGAGATGGTGGCAGGGCAGAAAAATATTATTATTACTATTATTATTATTATTATTATTATTATTATTATTATTATTATTATTATTCCACACTGGGCATTCGTATTCAGCAGCAGAGTAGCCAAGCACAAGTAAAGCAGCACTAGGTGCAGAAAAAGCATTTGATAACTTAAATTGGGAGCTCTTATTTGCAACTCTAGAGAAAAATGGAATTTGGAATAAACATAACAAAATGGATTACAGCAATTTACAAAACATAAACCTCCAAAATTTTAGCGACTGGAGAATTGTCTAAAGAATGTAAAATACAAAAGGGCCTGAAGGCAAGGATGCCCACTGTCCCCATTGTTACCCATCTTGATGTTTGAAGTGTTATTAACAAAGATAAAAGAGGAGGAAAAAAACCAAAGGGTTGAAAATTAAAAATTAAACTATCAAACTGAGAGTATTTGCAGATGATCTAGTGGTTATAATAGAAGACCCAACAGAAAACAGAAAATTTACTACATACATGAGAGGAATTTGGGGAAATAGGTTTTAAAACCAACAAACACAAAACTAAAGTTTTTACAAAAAAATAACCGAAAAAGAGAAGAGAAAGCAAAAAGAAATATCAGGATTATAATTTGGAACAAAGTAAAATACTTAGGAATAACACTCTCAAAGAAAAATATGACACTGTTTCAAGACAATTATGAAAAGACATAGAAATCAATAAAAATCGGATTTACAAAGATGGAGCACATCAAAATTGTCCCTGTTGGGAAAGGAATCAGCTATCAAAATGCTGTTTGTTTTTCAAAACATCCAAATTATAATAAATAACGTACCTTTTTAACAATGGAAAAAAGATGAAACCAAAGACATATGGCAGGGCAAGAGGCCTAGAATAAAAACTAAGATTTTGCAGAATGAAAAGCAAAGGGGGAGGGGGATTGGGGTTACCAGGCCTGAAATAATTGCAATTGCTTCCCATTTCTGCTTCCGTTGAACCAGCTGTGCGCCCATGGCTCCATTTGTTTTGACAGCCCTGATCAGCTGTGCCAGGCTATTACAATGCACACATGTGCTGGAGCAGTGCACACCAGCATGTCGGAATGAAGTCACATACTTCCCACGACTGCAGGGAAATACAGTCATAATAATAATAATATAATAATAAAACTTTATTTATACCCCGCCACCATCTCCCTGTGGGGACTCGGGGCGGCTCACAATGTTACAAAAGTAACAGCGCAAATACATGAACAATATACACAGTTTAAAACACAAGAAGATGATAAAACAGAAGTTAAAACGAAGGTTTTACAACAGTAATAATACTGATATAATATCAGTCATGCAAATGTGCACATTGTTTGCCCAGAATCGGGTTTCAAGTGCACCTTTTAAACACGTGTTTTCCAGCCGATTCAGCCCACATTTTCACAAAATGTCATTGATTCACCCCATCCCCCTTTGATCCCAGTGTCAGGCTATTACAATGCACACATGCGCTGGAACAGTGCACACCAGCATGTCGGAATGAAGTCACATATTTCCCATGGCTGCAGGGAAATACAGTCATGCAAATGTGCACATGGTTTGGCCAGAATCGGGTTTCAAGTGCACCTTTTAAACACGTGTTTTCTAGCCTATTCAGCTCGCATTTTCACAAAATGTCATTGATTCGCCCCGTTCCCCTTTGATCCTGGTGTCAGGCTATTAAAATGCACACATGCGCTGGAACAGTGCACACCAGCATGTCAGAATGAAGTCACATATTTCCCATGACTGCTGAGAAATACAGTCATGCAAATGTGCACATTGTTTGGCCAGATTCGGGTTTCACGTGCACCTTTGAAACATGTGTTTTCCAGCTGATTCAGGCTGCATTTTCACAAAATGTCATTGAGCCACCCCGTTCTGCTTTGATCCCGGTTTCTTCTGGGTTTTACGACATGTGTAGACGGACCCTCTGAAGCCTTCTTTCTGTTGCCTTTTCCTTCCCAGCAGCACCCTCGCCTGAGCCGGGAAGCCAGCGAAGTGACCTACGTCGACCTCAACTTCCACCGAAGGAAGGAAGTTGAGCCACCTGGGGAGGTGATCTATGCAGAAGTGAAAAGAGGTTCCGAACAGCGAGGTGGCCACAAGGGCCGGGCCAGGAGGTGAAGCGGAACAGAGCAAGGCGTGTGCAAGGGGGACAGCCCATTCCTCTATGACAACCCTCCCCAATCTAGCAATGTTCTGGACTACGGCAACCGTCCTGGGCTGCAGACTGTGCTCACGTTATAATAGCCACAAACTGATGAATGGTAGAGTTTTGGAGTTGGCTTTCTCCAGCCGATGCCTGACTTTGGGGAAGATGCTACTGGGTTGCCTCCAGGCAACAGAGGCCAGGCTACCTCTGGAGGAATGCTACAAGAATGGTATCCATAGAAACAAAACAATTTTCAGTACTCACTCTCGTGTTAAAGTGATTCTAGGATGTCAAGGTTGCCATACAAACTTAAATACAGTAGAGTCTCACTTATCCAACGTTCTGGATTATCTGGAGTATTTTTGTAGTTAATGTTTTCAATACATCGCGATATTTTGGTGCTAAATTCGTAAATACAGTAATTGCTACATAGCATTACTACGTATTGAACCACTTTTTCTGTCAAACTTGTTGTATAACATGATGTTTTGGTGCTTAATTTGTAAAATCATAACCTAATTTGATGTTTAATAGGCCTTTCCTTAATCCCTCCTTATTATCCAACATATTCGCTTATCCAACGTTCTGCCGGCCCGTTTATGTTGGATAAGTGAGACACTACTGTATATATGTTCTCATACAAATGTAATTGTATTCATAATACAGTATGCCTGTATTGATGAGTATTTTCCTAACAGTCCCAACCAGGTAATGTAAGGAATATACTTATCAATACAGACACACAGTTTTATGAATACAGACAATTAAATGTGTATAACATATATATATTTAAGTTTGTGTGACAACATCGACAATCTCGAATCACTTTAACACGAGAATGAGCACTGAAAATTGTTTCTGAATTGTTTTATTTCTATTGATACTATTCTTGTAGCATTTTGATATCGATATCTGTGCCTTATTGATATCTCTGGAGGAAACCATGAAAATGAACAAAATCTAGTTACCAGTATTAAAAAAAAAACCAGAATCAAGGTAGTAACTAATAAACAGCACTCAGAAACAGGAGAACTCCAGACAGCAAACAACCAAGTGCCAGTGAACACCACCCAAACAGAGGATGCCTCCAGGCAACACAGGCCAGGCTACCTCTACGTAGATACCCTCACTGATTGACTTTGCAGCTTCATGGCTACTTCATGGCTAGTCAAGCTTACTAATTGCAACATTTGCACTTGCTTCAAACAGACAAGGGTTCTTTCTCCCACCCTGGACATTAATCCATATACCCTGTTTCCCCTAAAATAAGACATCCCCAGAAAATAAGACCTAGTAGAGATTTTGCTAAATTGTTAAATATAAGGCCTCCCCCGAAAGTAAGACCTAGCAAAGTTTTTGTTTGGAAGCATGCCCAACGAACAGAACACCAGAACATGCAGGATTGGCAAATATATGTACCATAGAATTGTTGTACATGGAAATAATGGTAGTAACAAGAAATTCTTGATAGGATTCACAGTTGGTCTGGTTATGCTGGTTTGTGATGACAACTACTGTACAGTATATAATAAATGTTCATTTTTTGTTCAACAATAAATGTGAATTCTTCTTCATGGAAAAATAAGACATCCCCTGAAAATAAGACGTAGAGCATCTTTGGGAGCAAAAATTAATATAAGACACTGTCTCATTTTCGGGGAAACACAGTATATACATACATACACGCACACACACTCCACTTGCCTTACTGCCAACAGAACCTCTGAAGGTGCCATTATTCACAGATGCGGGCAAAACATTAGGAGGGAATGCTACTAGAACATAACCATACAGCCCAAAAAACTCACAGAAACCTGTTCTTCAATAGGTTTGCAAGTGTTGTCAGATTTGCACCCATTTATCTTCTTGCGCAGTATTGTTGGCACGGGACGGCATCTATTGCATGGGAGAAAGAGTACACAAAGCCAGTGGAAGCTGGCCATAGTATCCCACTGGCAGACTTACACGTGTCATCAGAAGTGTGCTTTGTAGAAAGTTCTCCAGTGAGACCCAATGGTCAGCTTTCCCCAAACGGCAGCCAACAGTTGACTTGTGCTCAATTCTGATTGCCATTTCAAGGCAACTTTGGACAAATCTGACTACATACATATATAGTTAGAAAGAGAGTTGCAGTGTGTTGTAGCCTTTGGTTCGGAAGCTGTTTCTCCACTTGACATGACCATGGCGCTCTCCTGCCATAGAGACTCCCATGCTTGATGGGAAAAAATGGGAAAGACCAGCCAGCGTAAGCAAAGCATTCCTCCACTGCTTTATTTGCACGACCACATCCAGGAACGCGATGCGCTCCGTAAATGCGGAGGAAATCAAAAATAAAATTTGAGGTATTCGGCCAGGCGGGGGTCCTTGCAGAGTTTCTCTTCCAAAGCCATATACTTCAGCGAGGCTTTCTCTCTGTGCCTGCAGAGAAGGAGGAGAAGAACGAGAATGAAAGCAGGGAAGAAAGAACGGCAAGAACGGGGGAAGGATGCTTAGCCTGGGAATGGCAGCTGCCATGTCAGTCGGTTGGAGAATCCACGCCGGGTTTTTATCCTTTTAAGGAGCTCTCCAAGGTAGCGCATCAACATGTGTTTGGTGCCTCTGATAACTCTTTTAGAGTTGACACTAAAACCCAAAGTGGATTCACTGGCATGGATGCCACCAGGAGATTATTTGGAGGAAGATTATTTGACTCAGTGGGTGTCGAAGGTTCCCCAAATCTCCACAGAGGCAGGGCTACTGACCGGCAATGGCATGCATATGTACATGGGAAGGGCTGTTGTGCATTAAAAAGGGAACTTTCCCAAACACATTGGAAAGTTGGTGGTGGAAACATTGAATCCGGTGGCATGGTGAAGCTGGGTTTGCTCAGTTACTGGATGTTCAATCATACAACAACAACACTGTATTTATATTCCGCCCTATCTATTTCCGGAAGGGGACTCGGGGCGGATCACAGTACACAAACACAGCAAACATTCAATGCCGTTTGGCCAGACAGGACAGAACGGAACAGACAGGAAGGAGGTATGTTGGCTCAAAGTCAATTTTCGATGCCTTAGAGGTTGAGTTCGGATTCAGCCACAAGGGGGTGCTGTTGCTCCATTCTCTATAACAAAAAGCCATCAGGACTTCCTCCTTCCACCTTCCTTTTGGTCGCCGGCATTTCTGGTCATTTTGCTCTAGTTTTCCAATGAATCTCTCATCGAGTCTCAACCAAGTCAATGTTGTTTGTGGCAGCCACAAAAATTAAGCTTCTGGAGTATAACAACTCCTTTCAATGTAAGGATTGCACAATTAAACAGGAATAACACTTTCAAACCAGGAACAGAAGGTTTTTCAAATTTTGTTACATAGTATTATCCATTGCCCCACATTCATCTCCACCACCCCGGCCGTTCTGGTGCAGCCATGGAGCTGGAAGTGAGAACATTCATCTCGGCGATTCCAGGTCTTCTTCACAGCCCAGCCTTGTGCTAGAAGTAGCCAAAGAAACTGGGTGTCTGTGAGTCTTTCGGGCTGTATTTCCATGTTCCAGAAGCATTCTCTCCTGATGTTTCACCCACACCTGTGGCAGGCATCCTCAGAGGTTGTGAGGTATACTGAAAACTAGGCAATATATATACACACACACACACTCCACTAGCCTCACCTTCAACAGACCTCTGAAGATGCCATTAGCCACAGATGCAGGTGAAAACTCAGGACAGAATAGCACTGGAACATGGCCATACAGCCCGAAAAACTCACAACCCAAATTTAGACCTCTTAACCCAAAAGCCATCTTTGAAAAGCAACCGAAAACCATCCACAAAGGCTGTGTCCCCGAATCCTGACCTGCTGAGACGGACCTCCAAGATGCGGATGCGGAACATGGCATCTGAGCAGTAGTTCAGGTAGGCCTCCTCGTCCTCCAGGGTCATGTTGGCTTGGTTCTGCTGGTACCACTGCTGCTTCTTCTGGAGCTCCTGACTTTCCTGTTGCAAAGAGAGATGCGTTTCAGTGGACTCAGGTCTGAGCAAGTGCCAAGCTTCAGCAGTCTAGGGCTGGGCTGTGGCGCATACCTAGCACCTTAACATTCAGAATTAAATCCAGATTGGATTATTCACTGATCCACCTACATGGGAACATCAGCCAATTTTATTCATTCCCCACACAACAGTAGTGTTCAGAGCAGTTAGTAGAAAATTGGTCATAAGAATGGAGTCCTTTCAGACCCAAAGAATCATGGCGCAATCTAAGACAGCCTACTTTGGACATCTCCCTGTTAGGCTCACAACCGTTCTCCAAGCACATAGTCAGGGACAGCACAGAATTAAACAAAGCAGTTAGTCCGAACAGGAGGATAGCCAAGAATCTGTTCCAAGGTGTCAATAAGATGGAAGTCAAAATCCAAACAGAGTCCACCAACAAAGGTACTGGCTTTAGCTCTTTCCAAGACGTTGCTCTCAGCAAAGAGCTATTGCAGCTGCCAGCTATTTATGCTGCCCAATGAAGCCCTTACCACTGAGAGGTCCTCTTTTGAGCCAGCCGATTGGACCTTCTCAGGTGTATGGCATCAATTGGAGAAGGCAGGGCAAGTCAACTGCTCTTCCCCCTGAAGAGCCTGATTCGGCCCTGTTTCCTCCAAGCCAGGAGGGACCTGCTCCTGCTCAGCATTAGTGGCCTCCAAAGTGGTTTGCCCCTGTACATTTGCCCCTGATTTGGCTACTGGGAGGAAGCCCTCTCCTCCATCATCCTCATCCTCTATCAAGATCGTGACACTCCCCGCCCAATGCCAATGCATGGAGGAGAACGGAGCGAGGCAGTACCTTCTCGAATCGGGCCTGGATGAGGTTGGCCTTGTCGACGAGGCGGTGCTTGAAGTCGCTGAGGCAGTCCTCCTTGAGGCGGAGGGCCAGCCACTTGGTCATCTTCTCCGTGCCGCCCACCTGGATCAGGAAGGGCGCCAGGTAGTCCAGCTCCTGCTCCACCTGCCGCTGGCGCTCCTCTTGCAGCTGGCGCTCCTGGCGGAAGGAAAGCAGAGCACTGGATCAGCCAATGCACCCTTCTCTAAGGATGGGGAACTACACATCACAAGACAGAGAAGATCTTCCCTGATATCTACAGAAGGCCCAGCTGATGCCAACTTTGGTCTCCTTTAGGTGCCAGATTTTTATTTCAGTCTTTGGGGAGCAATCCTGTGATTTTTATTGTTACACCCAACATTGATGCAGCCATCATTTTCTTCATATCCCACCTTTCTGCCAGGCCAGTGCTCAAAAACTTATAAACATGTGGGTTGCTGTGAGTTTTTCAGACTGTATGGTGATGTTCCAACAGCATTCTCACTTAACGTTTCACCTGTATCTGTGGTTGGCATTTTC
Organism: Anolis carolinensis; assembly: GCF_035594765.1. NCBI lineage: Eukaryota > Metazoa > Chordata > Lepidosauria > Squamata > Anolidae > Anolis > Anolis carolinensis. The sequence goes on along the minus strand of NW_026943820.1, from coordinate 30,032,715 downwards.
AGAGGTCTGTTGGCAGTGAACCAAATGGCGTGTGTGTGTGTGTGTATATGTGTGTGTGTGTGTGTGTGTGTGTGTGTGTGTGTGTGTGTGTGTGTATATATATATATATATATATATATATATCTGTGGAATAATGTCCAGAGTGGGAGAAAGAACACTTCTCTGTTTAAAGCAAGTAAGAATGTTGCAATTTGCAAGCTTTATTAATATTAATATTATTAATAATAATAATTAATATTAATATTAACAATAATTAATATTAATATTAACATTAATTAGTAGTATTATTATTAATAATTAATATTTTTATTAACACCCATTGGCACACATCATCTGTAATGGGAAAGCAACCCTCTATCAGACCCTGCTTAGGGTCCCAGAGTAACTATTGTTACGTGGTCTGAAAACGAAAGCAAGCATGGTGTCTGTGCAGCTTTCTCTTTCGTTTCGCCATTTGTTTCGTCCGAAAATGGCGTTATTCATTTCGTGCATCCGGATGGACGATACAAAACGAATACACGAATTATGAACAAGGTTTGATGAAACAAATACCGTGCACAACTCCACCACCTACCATGGCCTCCCGGTGTTCTTTGCTCTTCTCGTTCCTCTCTGTGTCGTAAATGGAGACGCTCAGCTTGCTGGCCGCTTCTTCGTCCTCTCGAAGTTTGAGAATATCCTGGATCTTAGATGGAAGAGACAGAAGTGAGAAACACCTTCAAGTCCCAGGTGAAACAAGGCACCTCCATTCTTTCCATGGTTGTTCCGAAAAGTGTCTCAATGGGTGCAATATGTGCACAAATGACGGGGACGTCCTCTCCCTCCCTCCCGGTTACCTCGATCTCGGACTCCCAGATCTGGTGCCGGGAATTCTTCTCATCTTCAATAAGTTTCATCAGCATTTCATACAAATGGAACAACTTCTTCTCCTTCTCAAGAGACCCAGCCTAGAAGCAAAGCAACCAGGGAAGAATAGATGAGGAATCGAGGGAGGGATGGAGGGAGGATATTATTTTTGGTTCGTATTAATTCCATAAAAGTGGACTTTTTGGAGGCAGTCACACCGTCTTGACCATCGGTCCTCAGATGTTGGTCTGACCTGGTAGCTGATGCACATGTCGGGCGTCATCACGATCTTATTCCCCTTGTTGTCCACCTCGGACTGTTTGCTGAACTCCCGCTTCGAGGGAGTGATGTAGTTCTTCTTGAGGTGGTAGGTCAGGTAGATCTTCTCCTCCAGGATGGAGAAGATGAGTTCGGCCACGTCTTCGTCGGCTGGTTTGCTCGGATTCCTGTGGAAGCGTTCGGTGATCTTCTGGAAGAAGACGTGGAGGGGGCAGAAGGTGTGATATTGTGCAGAAGAAGAAGAAGAAGAAGAAGAAGAAGAAGAAGAAGAGGAGGAGGAGGAGGAGGAGGAGGAGGAGGAGGAGGAAGAAGAAGAAGTGATATTATGCAGAAGATGTGATATTGTGAAGAAGACGTGATATTGTGCAGAAGATGTGATATTATGCAGATGATGTAATATTGTGCAGAAGACGACAAGATATTGTGCAGAAGACGACAAGATATTGTGCAGAAGATGTGATATCATAGCAAAAGATGTGTTATTGTGCAGAACATGTGATATCATAGCAAAAGATGTTTTATTGTGCAGAAGACTATGTGACATTATGATATTGTGCAGAAGAAGATAGGATATTATGCAAAAGGAGATGTGATGTGCAGAAGACGTGATATCATAGCAAAATATGTGTTATTGTGCAGAAGATGTGATATTATGCAGAAGATGATGTGACATTATGTAGAAGAGGATGTGATATTGTGCAGAAGAAGACACGATATTATGCAAAAGAAGATGTGATGTACAGAAGATGATGTGATATTGTGCAGAAGATGTGCTATTGTGCAGAAGAAGACACGATATTATGCAAAAGAAGATGTGATGTTGTACAGAAGATGATGTGATATTGTGCAGAAGATGTGCTATTGTGCAGAAGAAGACACGATATTATGCAAAAGAAGATGTGATGTTGTACAGAAGATGATGTGATATTGTGCAGAAGATGTGATATTATAGCAGAAGATATGATATTGTGCAGAAGAAGACATGATATTATGCAAAAGACATGACATCATGCAGAAGAAAATGTGATATTGTGCAGAAGACATGACATTATGCAAAAGAAGACGTCACATTGTGCAGAAGAAGATGTGATATTACACAGAAGAAGACAAGACATTATGCAGAAAACAATGTGATATTGTAAAAAGGAGACGTGACATTATGCCAAAGAAGAAGCTGACCTACCACAACAGGTCGAGCATTGCTGTCCGTGGTGGTCGCCGTGGTGGTGACTTTCTTCCCCCTTTTGCCAAATTCCGTGTGCTTATAGTAAAGGAAATCCGAGCGTCCCACAAAATATTCGGTCATATCTGTGGCCGTCTCGACCCGCTTCTCAAGACCGTCCACCCTGGTCTCGTGGTAGAACTCCATTGTCCGCTCCGTCTCCAGCTCCATGGTCTTGTAGACGTGGGCTGGGAAAAGGAAAGAGGAGCCGGAGGTGTGCCTACACTGTAGAATTAATGCAGTTTGGCACCACTTTAATGGCCATGGAATCCTAGCAGTTGACAGAAGAGATCTCCAGCCTTCTCAACCATGTTGCCTCGCCAAACGACAACGCCCAGGATTCCATAGCATTGAGTCGTGGCAGTTAAAGTGGAGTCAAACTGGGTTAATTCTACTGTGTAGCTGCACCTGGATACCTTTGAGGCCGTGTGCGTGTCCAGGGAGGAAGTACTCCGTTATCCAATCCGTTCGCTTGTTCAGTTCTCTCATATTCAACATGTCTTCTCGGTTCTTGTACCACTCCTTGATTTCCAGAATTTTGGTACCTTTTGGCGAAAGGGTGGGATTAAAGTGAACGATGCGGCTAATTTTATTTCGATCATATTTATTGTTGCTTTGAGATAATGCCTTCGGAATATTTTGAAATGAAAGAAGGTCACCGAGAGAGCAAATATGTTACTTTCTGATGGTGCTATGGATACAACCTTTGCTTCTCGAATAGAACTCTTTTTAAATACTGCATCAAATTACCTTCTGGCTGCATACATCTAGGCACATCTATACCCACAATCTCATCCTAGATGTTCTGTTTTTCCTCCAGAATGGACATCCCAGGGTTCCTTAATTTGCATGACCCCGCCCACTGCCTCTCCCTTAACCCTTTCCTATGGTACACAGTTAACACAGGAATTGATTAGCAACCGAACAAGAGGTTTCTGGAGAATTCACCATGATTTCACCACAAATCTTCATCGTTATTGCCATATTTTGTGGCTGGACTGCTGTGATACCAAAAGTGATTTTGGGTCCAAACCCAAGGAAACCAAGCATCAGGTGAGCGAATGCTCTCGTCAAGACCAATGTAAATGCAGGTCCTACTTACAGTCGAGATCCTCATAGACAGTGAGCCGGGTGACCAATCCATTGGCGTTCAGATACGGAGACCACGTCTCCAACTTGGCATTCTTGTACTGGATCACCTTCTTGCCCTGTGGGCACCGGGTCTCAAACTCTAGTGACAACACACAGAAACAAAAGTAAGGAACCCATACGGTCCTCCAGATGTCATTGTCCATAATGGCTAGAGTCGGTGAGTAAAACTAACAACTGGTTTCCAATCACAGGGATAGACTGAGTGTCCAAACCTTCTGGAAGAGAACAGATTACTCACCTCGGATGTATAGGGCACTTCGATTGTGTCGAACGCTTTTTCAATATTGGACACTTCCATTGTGTTGAATGCTTTTCAATCCAGGGCATGTGAATTGAGTCAAATGCTTTTCAATATAGGACACTTCAGTGGTGTCAAATTATTTTTCAATACAGAGCATTTCAATTGTATGAAATGCTTTTCAATATGGGACATTTAAATTGTGTTGAATGCGTTTTAATACAGGGCATGTCAATGGTGTCAAATGCTTTTCAATACAGGACATTTAAATTATGTCAAATGCCTTTCAACATACTTAGACACATTAGTGTCTATTTTGAGCACGAGTTGACCAGTGTCCCATCGAACACACATTGTGGGACACTTCAGTTGTGTCAAATGCTTTTTCAGGATAGGACATCTCAATTATGCCAAATGCCTTTCAACATAGTTAGACACTTAGACGATCCATTCCTCAGCTTTCATGTGGATTACAACATCTTCCTAATCGACTTCATTTGTATCTATTTCAAGCACGAGTTGACCAGTTTCCCATTGAACACACATTGGAGGACACTTCGATTGTGTCAAATGCTTTTTTAATACAGGGAATTTCAATTGTACCAAATGTTTCTGGTATAGGACACCTCAATGGTGTCAAATGCTTTCCAGTACAGGCACATCTCAGTTAACAAAGCAGATGGATCTGCGCCATTTCTTCTTTGAGCAAAAGTTTGACACCAGGCATAGAAATAACACAGAAAGAACAGGGATGGGATTCTACACCACGAAAAATAAGAGCAGTTCAATATGTTTCGGTAAACCGGTTACTTAAAAAAAGCAATCCGCATGTGTGAAATAAAGGAATCTGGTCAGGTAAATCTTGCTTAAGAGACAACCTGAAAGCTTCCCCCCAAACATAACATTTTTTTAAAAGGATGAATGATTGAAGACAAGGGACGTAGAGACCGTGCAGGAGAGATGTTGAGTTCGTGGTGGGAAATCATGCCCTTAAAGTGCATTTGCAAGGAAACATACAAGTTGAAGGCAGTGAGGAAGGCCTGAGGGACCAGGGAAGGAAAGAGGTACCTTTGAGAGATATCTGGATCGGCTGCACCCAAGAAACAGGCATGTCAAAACTCTTCGGCTCCTCTTCTTTAAGCTATTGATAAGACCCAGGAGACAGATCCGTTACAAAGCTGACTCCACTCTAAACCTATGTTTTAGATTCTATTATTCAAAATAGTTAGGGCTCTACAGCTTTCAGGATCTTTATTACTGCAACAGGATCTTTATTATGCAACATCCAGAAATGGAGCCGAGGCATATTTGATTTGCATTACTGTGGGTTGGGAGAAACTTTTCTGATTCCTGAGCAAATATCCCCCACCAAACACAGAGATATGAATGTTTTGTAAACTCCTGTATGTTATCCACTTAACAGCTGTGAGTCCATAGACTGTAATAAAGTTTATATATAAGATAGCGGCTGTATGCATGAGCATTCTCGGCTTGAGTCATCAGTGTGATGAAGCTGCGAAAAAGGCTAAGGTGATCCTTAACCGAATTCAGATAATCTATGGGTAAGATTTGGAAACTATGGGATTGGAACCGGGCTCCATCATGTTTACAGCTGACTTTCATGGGACTTCAGAGGGCCACGCTGAATGTATCCCATTGATTTCAGAAGGTCTCCTCTAAAATGATGCATCATTAGTCCTCGTTTAAATTCGTACTTACGATGCAATATCCAACATGTGGGTTTGGCCTGCACCAAAAACTTAAGAATCAAAACTTACACAATACTGGGTTGCTGTGAGTTTTCTAGGCTGTACAGCCATATTCCAGAAGCATTCTCTCCTGACATTTCACCCACATCTATGGCAGGCATCCTCAGGAGTTGTGAGGTCTGTTGGAAACCAGGCAAGTGGGGTTTATATACCTGTGAAATGATGTCCAGGGTGGGAGAAAGAACTCTTCTCTGCTTGAGGAAAGTGTGAACAAAAGATTCCCCCAGGCAGGAGGCAGTCAGGCTTTGAAACTGCAAGGCTATTCAAAGCTAATGAAGGTGGCCAATTGCAACATTCAGACTTGCCTCAAGCAGACAAGAGATGAGTGCAGTCTGGGTTAGTCTTAAAAGCCCGAGCTGTCCTTCTTTCTCTGGGTTTTGTGGTATAAATGCCCTGCAGTGGTAACAACCATCGTAGTAGTCCTACTATAATGGCTTTGAAATGCAAGGAAGAGGCTTGGGTGACCTACCAGCATTTCTATTTCGTCGTCCCCCATTTCTTCTTCCTCGTCCACGTCCGGCACCGACAGGAGAGGCTTGTCGGCACCCAACAGCATGAATTCCCAGCGCACCGGGTCACCGAGGTCGAATTGGAGGTCCTAGAAAAACATCAATGGACAGAGTCATCCGCTCTTGAAGGACCTACCAAGAGTTTCTGGGCCAAATCAAACCATAGGTCCACATGTTACTTCCGAGATCACTTGACTTTGATCAGAGTCAAGAGAATGGAGAAAGACCTTCTCCAAAGCAACCTGAGCATCACTTGAGGACTTACAATAAGTCAACTATTTCCCTCCTGATTTGGGTGACAGCACCCAAGAGATGCCCATTGCATCTCTAGAATTGTTCAATTGAACCCAAAATCCAGCATATCTATCTTGTTTGCTGTGTCATATAATAATAATAATAATAATAATAATAATAATAATAATAATAATAATAATAATAATATTCTCCCAGCAACCAACGCACCCTGCAAGCGTTCCAGCAGTCTTGCATGTTGATCCAGTAATTCTTGTGGTTCCAGACGCTCTCGATGCCCAGGAAGTGGTCATCGGTGGTGGGGTAGCTCTTCCCGGTGAAGGGGTCAATGAAGAAACTTTCGGGGACTTCCCGCTTGCCCGAAAGGACCAGGACCCAAGCGTGGACCCGGAGGCCGTACAGAGTGTCCGGACTGGGCTTCTGGGCTTCCTGCAGACCAAAGAAGGAACCAGAACGAGATTGCAAGCGTGTGATTGCAACACAACAATTTGGGTTCTCCTTCTCGCCGATGGTCCCACAGCTTTCATGACAAAGGAAGGCAAAGTGTGACCCATGGGACCCCTAAGTGAGACTCTCAAAGCTCCCAGGCCTCTTGGTGAATATTTTAGCCTGGTTTGCCTGACACTTGTCCAAACTGTGAGTTGAGTTGGGTCTTAATGGTACTGGTATATAATCTTCAGCCTAGATTTTAAATTCTGTCAATGATTCAATTTTATAATGGTTTTTATTAATGTTGAAGTTTTTAGCCTAGATTTTAAATTTTGTCAATGATTTAGTTTTATAGGAGTTTTATTAATTCTGAAGTATATAACCTCTCGGATTTCATATGGATGTATGGGACTGGGTGCCCTTGATATGAGCTGGTCATTGACTGTAATAAAAGTTTACATTACATTACTTGAAAAATGAGGCAGTTTGGTTTTTCCAAACTCTCTTTCCAAATCTCCTTACAAAATGTTGGCCAAAAATAAGCTAAAATGGCAATTAGAAGTGATGGCAATTAGAAGTTAGAAGGGCCGGGCTGTGGCGCAGCTGGTTAGTAGCCAGCAGCAATAAATCACCACTGACTGAGAGGTTGTTGGTTTGAAGCCCAGGTCGGGGTTGAGCTCCCAACCATTAATAGCCTAGCTTGCTGCCCACCTGAGCAGCTCAAAAACAGCTGTGTCTGTAAGTAGAGAATTCTAGGTACCACTTAATGCAGGGAGGCTAATTTAACTTAATTTATGACATCGTAAAACTGCCAGCGACGTGTGAAGAACATGAGGAAGTACCACCATCAAGAAGGACTTGATGTGATATGTGATACATCTGATAATGGCATTGAATGCCGTTCTGTTCTGTCCTCTCTGTCCAAACGGCATTGAATATTTGCCGAGTATGTGTACCTTGGGGAGATAGGGTGGAATATAAATGAAGTGTTGCTGTTGTTGTTGTTGTTGTTGATGATGATGATGTTGTTATGACACACAACATATTCGGTGTCATTTTGACTCCCTGATAAATTGCTACGAATGCTGCCTGGAGCTTCCTAATATTCATTAAAATATCCCATGAAATATTATTGACTCTTAGGAAGCTTTGGGGTCCATGTTTGCATTGGTTGAAGGATCGGGCTTTTCCCATCCCGGAAGCAGAACCAAATAAAAGTCATGGAGTTGAATCCTCCCCACGGCTGCATTAGTGGCTCAAATAACTGAGAAAGTACGGAAAACGCTTGCCAAAACGGCACACTTTCCATCCTTCTGTGTGGCCGAGGCCGAGCAATACCAGAACTGACTCAAAATGGTACAAGTTATGAAGGAGGGAGAAGCTCCAGGTCCGGAGGGCCGGCCACCGTTTGCTTTGGCCGGAATCTCCTGGGGGGCGTGAACATGTGGGTCACCTTCGACCTGCACTCACGGCTATTTTGTCCTCCTCCTCCTTCCTCTTCTTGTCCTCCGCTGCCTTCGCCGTGGCCACGATTTTATCCGCTTCCTGCTGCTCGTATTTGCTGTTCAGATCCCGCGGCGGCTTGATCGCGTATTTCTTCGGCTTCTCTACGGCGGCTTCTTGGACGACCTGCAGATCCCATTCACAGAAACAATAACTCACACACACGGACCCATCATTTCAAATCCTTCTATATATCTTTTGCCTGCCTTGGGATCCATCCAGACATTTGACACTTGCTGGATGGACACGTTCTTCTATAGATATTAGTGTTGTGCTTTTGTATGGAATTGCTGTTCACTTTCTGTAGTTTTATTCATTTTGCTCAGCCTGTGTGGCCACTGGGGATACTGGGAAGTGTCCAAAAGGTACAGGGGAACTCCACATAGTAAACAATCAAGTGCAAATGAACACCTCCCAGACAGAGGATGCCTCCAGGCAACAGAGGCAAGGCTACCTCTATGCAAATAGCATCACTGATTGACTTTGCAGCTTCAAGGCTACTCAATGCTATTCAAGTTTGGTAATTGCAACGTTCACGCTTCAAACAGACAAGGGTCCTTTCTCCCACCCTGGACATTATTCCACGGATATATATACACTCCACTTGCTTCACTGTCTCTATGCAGATACCTTCACTGATTGACTTTGCAGCCTCATGGCTATTCAATGCTACTCAAGCTTGCTAATTGCAACAGTCACACTTGCTTCAAACAGATAAGTGTCCTTTCTCCCACCCTGGACATTATTCCACGGATATATATACACTCCACTTGCTTCACAATCTCTATGCAGATACCTTTACTGATTGCAATTTCATGACTACTCAATGCTATTCAAGTTTGCTAATGGCAACATTCACACTTACTTCAAACAGACAAGGGTCCTTTCTCCCACCCTGGACATTATTCCACAGGTATAGATACACTCCACTTGCTTCACCACCTCTATGCAGATACCCTCACTGATTGACTTGGCTCAATGCTACTCAAACTTGATAACGGCAACATGCAGACTTGCTTCCAACAGACGAGGATCCTTTCTCCCACCCTGGACATGATTCCACAGGTATATCCATATCTAGCCCTCACCTGTTCGGACTTCTTCAGGAGCGGGCACTCCTCCCGGGACTCGTCCATCATGCAGATCTCCCGGGTGGCGTAGCCGTTCACGCAGTAGGCGTCGTACCCGGCCCCGACCAGCAAGGAGCAGAGCAGGACGCTGAAGTCGAAGCAGTTGCCCCGCTGGTAGCGCAGGATGGTGGTCGGGGAATACAGGTAGCCGGGCTGCGGAGGAGCGCACCCACCCGTGAGAAGGGCCCTCCGAGGACACCTAGTCCAGCCCTCCGCCCAAGGCAGGATCTCCAGCTAAGGCATCCCTCACATCCAAAGAGAGTGACCAGGGAAAACACAGAGAACAAAAAATGGCTCAATCTCCTTACGGGCGCAATGGGCGATGGAAGGGGCTCCATGGTGAGATAGTCCGACACGAAGCGGGCGCAGCCGTCCCAGTTGTACAACTCTGAGTAGAGCAGCAGGGTCGGGCGCACCGTCGTGCTCACAAATTTCTGCCAAAATAAAAAACAACAACATTGGTTTGTAAGCATATTTAGGAAGAAGGCACAACTCTGTCAACTCTGAGAAAGAAATCTTTTGGCCAAGTCTATTCATGCCTTCCCATTCCACTTTGCTCCTTGTCCTCTGTCTCGCTCAGTGATTCCCAAAGTGGGCGCTACTGCCCCCTGGTGGGCGCTGCAGCGATCCAGGGGGGTGGTGATGGTCATGGGTGCATTTGGGGGCGGTGAATAACTGTAAGGGGATGGTGAAAGCATAAAAGAAAGAAGATTTAGAAAAATTGATTTATGCATTCCGCTCATAGCGGGACCTCTTCCAAGAGCGTGAGAGAGGATTAAACCTCTACCTCTCTCCTGAGGCACCTATTAGGACATGAGGGCGGGGCCAGGGGAGTGGCGGAGCCTCTTCCCAAGAGCGTGAGACAGGGCTGAGCCTCTATACCTCTCCTGAGAGGCCTGTTAGGACACACAGGGGGCGGAGCTAGAAGAGTGGGCGAGGCCTCTTCCCAAGAGCGTGAGACAGGGCTGAGCCTCTATACCTCTCCTGAGAGGCCTGTTAGGACACACAGGGGGCGGAGCTAGAAGAGTGGGCGAGGCCTCTTCCCAAGAGCGTGAGACAGGGCTGAGCCTATACCTCTCTTGAGGCGCTTGTTGGGACGCAGAGGGCGGAGCTAGGGAAGGGGGCGGGGCCTCCTTCCAAGAGCGTGAGACAGGGCTGAGCCTCTATACCTCTCCTGAGAGGCCTTTTAGGACTAAAGGGCAGGGCTAGGGGCAGGGCGGGGCCTCTTCCCAAGAGCACGAGACAGGGCTGAGCCTCCCTGAGGCGCTTGTTAGAACACAGGGGCAGGGTATAGAGGTTCAGCCCCGTCACACACTTGGGAAGAGGCCCCGCCCCCTCCTCTAGCCCCACCCCCTGTGTCCTGGCAGGCACCGCAGGACAGGGATAGAAGCTCAGCCCTGCCTCAGAACTCGTAACTCCGCCCATCCCAGTCCTGGGCGCCCATTTGTGGCCCCGCCCACCTCCCCCTCCCAGCCCTGCATCTTGGACTAGGGGAGAGGCTCAGCCCCGCCCTCTTGAGCAGGAGCCACGCCCACCCCTCTAAGCCACGCCCCCCCTTTCCAGGGGGCGCTGAGTCATATTTTTTCTGGAAAGGGGGCGGCAGGCCCAATAAGTTTGGGAACCACTGGTCTAGCTGGAGGCTTTTAGCAGTATCAGCATCAGTTTTTTGTCCAGACCTCACAATATCTGAGGATGCCTGCCGTAGATGTGGGCGAAACGTCAGGAGAGAATGCTGCTTCTGGAACATGGTCAGAAGGTGCAGGAAACTCACAGCAACCCAACTAATCTATTATCCCCATATTTTTTTATTTTTCCATCCTTTGTCCATCCATCTCCTACTCCTCCTACTAGTAAATATTTAATAAAAATTTACTTCCACGCCGCATTCGTTGACGGGATGGAGGAAGAGCGGCTCGCGGTCCGGGCAGAGGTGGGCGTATTGGCGGTGGAAGTTGTCGGCCACTTGCAAGAGCAGCTGCTCCTTGGGCGTGTTGCTCCGGTAGGACTCCGGCAGGTTGGTGGTGTCCACGGATTTCCAGTCAAACTCACTGGGAAAAGGAAGGAGGCAACACAATCAAACCACTCCTGGCAGATGGCCATCCAGCCAGAGAGTCCAAGGCAGGAATAGTATCCCGAGCAAGGAGCTGTCCAGCCTCTTGCTGAGGACATTCCAATGCTATGGAGACCTGGGATTTGTTGTTGGGTGGGGCTCTGGACCTTGAGAAACTACAGCTCCCAGGATTGCATTCATTCTTCAGTGTAGATGCGCCCAAAGACTTCCCTTGACTTGGAAACTACGCTTCTACGAATCCAGGCAGAAGAAGGATTCGGGTTGCTGTGAGTTTTCCGGCCATGTTCCAGAAGCAGCACTCTCTCCTGATGTTTCACCCACCTCTATGGCAGGCATCCTCAGCCTCAGGCCCCTTCCTTCGCTTAAGCGGCTGAGGGGGAAAAGGAAAGGGCCTGAGGCTGAGGATGCCTGCCATAGAGGTGGGCAAAACATCAGGAGAGAATGCTGCTGCTGGAACATGGCCAGACAGACCGGAAAACTCACCGCAACCCTGTCATTCCGGCCATGAAAGCCTTCGACAACATATTCAAAGCAGAACCAGCAGGTGGAGTGCTTGCCTTGACATCCAAGCCATGTAAACCTTCACGGAATATCAAGGCAGATCATCCACAATATGTATCTGCTTTGAACTAGGTTATCTGAGTCCACACTGCCGTATAATCCAGTTCAATACGGATTTTATAAAGCTGTGTGGAAGGGGGCTTTGCATGTTGAGCTTCGCAAAGGGAGAAGGTACCACTTGGACACAGAGATATGAGGTTCCGTATCATCATCACCATCATCACCATCATCACCATCATCACCACCACAACCATGACCATGACCATCACCATCACAATCATCATTATATTTATTTACACCCCGCAGAGATGTTCCATATCATCATCACCATGACCATCACCACCATCACCACCCTCATCACCACCACCACAATCATGACCATGACCATCACCATTATCATTATATTTATTTACACCCCGCAGAGATACGATGTTCCATATCATCATCACCATCACCATCACCACCATCATCATCACCATCACCATCATCACCACCACCACGACCATGACCATGACCATCTCCATCACCATCACCATCTTCATTATATTTATTTACACCCCGCAGAGATATGATGTTCCATATCATCATCACCATCACCATCACCATCATCACCACAACCATCTCCATCACCATGACCATGACCATCACCATCATCATTATATTTATTTACACCCCACAGAGATATGATGTTCCATATCATCATCACCATCACCACCATCACCACCACCACCATCATCACCACAACCATCTCCATCACCATGACCATGACCATCACCATCATCATTATATTTATTTACACCCTGCAGAGATATGATGTTCCATACCATCACCACCATCATCACCATCACCATCATCATCATCACCATCATCATAATATTTATTTACACCCCGCCTTATCTGTCCCAAAGGAGACTCAACGTAGCTGAACATAAAAGCATTAACATGCAATCTCTCATTGAGTCCCAACCAATTTAACACAGTTTCTGCCACAAAAACAAAGTTTCGGAAGCAGAACCACTACCTTCAAAGTAAGGACCACACAGTGGAACAGGAAATGACACTTTCAAGCCAGGAACAGAAACTTTTTCAGATGTTGTTACATAGTGCAATCCTTACTAGACAACTTCAGGGATGTGGACTTGGATCCGAGAGAGCTGCTCCTCCAGGTCTTGCACTTCGTCGCTGAGGTTGAAGGAACTCATCTCATCCTCCTCTTCCTCCTCTTCCACCTCCTCCTCTTCTACTTGCAATTCGTTGTACATTTCCTCGCTCGTCTCCATTTCAATGCTAGTCCTTGGCCAAACCTAAGGAACAGAAACCTGTAGGCATCAAGGAAAAGGGTGTTTCAAAAGAGTGAACTGCGACTCACATCATGCCAGGTTCACCCCCAAAAACTCCATCAGTACTTAATGTTTGTCATGTGCTCTAAATGCATCTTGGATGGGGTTCAGTGTGCTCTCCGGCTGCAGGGTAAACTACATCTCCCACTGTCGCGAACCAGTCCCCTCAAACCTCTCTGGTAGGTTGGGTGAGTCACGGGGGTTCTGTATGCCAAATGTGGTCCAGGTCCATCATCGGTGGAGGTCACGGTTTCCCTGGTTGTGGGTGAACTACAGCTCTCCAGTAATCAAATTAATCAAAGTGCTATATCCATCGATGCACTGAATAGTAATAGTAGTAGTAGAAGTAGTAGTAACAAATTAATCAAAGTGCTATATGCATCTATGCACTGAAAATAATCATAGTACTAGTAGTAGTTATAATAATAATATAACAATGACTGAGAATCTCGTTTGCAAGCTCTGGAGAAAGGAACAAGGGCTGTGTGCATTGATGCACTCAATAACAACAACAACAACAACAACAACAACAACGAGTGTGAAACTCCTTTGCAAGGTCTGTGAAAAGAAAGAAGATTTGTGTGCATTGATGCACTCAATAATAATAATAATAATAACAACAACAACAATAACAACGAGTGTGAAACTCCTTTGCAAGGTCTGTGAAAAGAAAGAAGATTAGTTTGCATTGATGCACTGAATAATAATAGTAGTAATAAATAATAATAATAATAATAATAATAATAATAATAATAATGTAACAATGAGTGAGGATCTCCTTTGCAAGCTCTGTGGAAAGAAACAAGGGCTGTATGCATTTATGCATCCATAACAACAATAACAACAACAACAACAACAACAACAACAAATTTAAAGTAAGAATGAGTGAGAAATTCCTTTGGAGAAACAAGAGCTGTATGCATGCATGCATTGATTGCTAATGATAATAATACTAATACAGTAGAGTCTCACTTATCCAACATAAACGGGCCGGCAGAACGTTGGATAAGCGAATATGTTGGATAATAAGGAGGGATTAAGGAAAAGCCTATTAAACATCAAATTAGGTTATGATTTTACAAATTAAGCACCAAAACATCATGTTATACAACAAATTTGACAGAAAAGTAGTTCAATACGCAGTAATGCTATGTAGTAATTACTGTATTTACGAATTTAGCACCAAAATATCACGATGTATTGAAAACATTGACTACAAAAATGCATTGGATAATCCAGAACGTTGGATATCCACTATTGCAACCTCATTGTTTTTAACCTGATGTTTTAATTCTGTGTTGTGTTTTTTTAACTTATTGTGTATATTTTTTATTGGTTTTTGTTTTTGTCCTGATGTTTTATATTTTATCATTGTTTGTATTTTGATTTTGCTGTAAGCCGCCCCGAGTCCCCTTCGGGGGAGATGGAGGCGGGATACAAATAAACTTATTATTATAAGCGAGTGTTGGATAAGTGAGACTCTACTGTAATAATAATGTTGAAACAACAGTGAGTGAGAAACTGCTTTGCAAGCTCTTTGGAAGGAAAACAAGAGCAGCATTCCTGGGGGGAAATATCCACATCCATATCCACATCCATATCCACATCCATATCCATATCCACATCCATATCCACATCCATATCCACATCCATATCCACATCCACATCCATATCCACATCCATATCCATATCTATAACTATGTCCATAACCATAAGCATAACCATAACAATAACTATATCCATATCCATACCATATCCATATCCATACATAACCACATCCATATCTATAACCATATCCATAACCATAACCATATGCATATTCATAACCATATCCATGTCCATGTCCATAACCATAACCATGTCCATACCATATCCATACCATATCCATATCCATAAACATAACCACATCCATATCCATAACCCTAACCATAACCATATCCATATCCATATCCACATCTCTATATATTCTATTCTATCCTGGAACATGACTGTTGATGCCCCTTCCTATCTCCCACCCTCGCAATCTTTCTGTTGGAGAGGCCATTCAGGAATGTCAATAAACACTGAGAAGCAGGAGAGAGAGAGAGGAAGGAAGGAAGGAAGGAAGGAAGCAAGGGCTGGGCATTGGACTTCATCGGGTCAAGCTGCCCTTGGAGCTTTGGTGTTTTCTTGGTGCTGGGAGATAACAAGGCAACAACAGGGCCTCCAGAATTCCCTTTATCTCAGTTTGCTTAGGAGGGAAATATGACAGTTATGCCCCAAGGTTGAGCTGGCAGCCTGCGCCCGTAAATATTCAACTGACATGTTCTCGCCATAACCTGCCATGTTATTGGAGGGAGGGTCATTGTTGTCTCCAGAGTAGTGGGAGATATAGTTCTTTGTGGACGTGGGATCTTGTCTGTGGAAGTGGACACCCCAGCCACATACACATGGATATATTTTCACTTTTATTATGTGTATAAAAAGCAGAATATATGTATGTATGTGTGTGTGCGTATCCAAGTACAGGTATTCCAAGTCCGTAATATAATACAGTAGAGTCTCACTTATCCAACATAAATGGGTCGGCAGAATGTTGGATAAGCAAATATCTTGGATAATAAGGAGGGATTAAGAAAAAGCCTATTGAACATTAAAATAGGTTATGATTTTACAAATTAAGCACCAAAACATCATGTTAGACAACAAATTTGGCAGAAAAAGTAGTTCAATACGCAGTAATGAATATATGAATATATGACCTACTGACAGACCCCACCTGGACATGGAAAGCGCCTTAAATGTATATTTAAATGTATAATTATGTATATTTTAATGTATATTCTTAATTTAATTGTAATTTTTAATCTTGATGGATTTTATATATCTATATATCTATATATATATCTATATCTATATCTATATATATATATATATATATATATATATATATATATATACACACACACATATATATATACACACATATATATATACATATACATACATACATATACATACATATGATGAATGACAAGGGCGGGGTAGAAGTGATGTAATTAATAAATAATAAATAAGTAATGCTATGTAGTAATTACTGTATTTATGAATTTAGCACCAAAATATCACGATGTATTGAAAACATTGACTACAAAAATGCCTTGGATAATCCAGAACGTTGGATAAGTGAGACTTTACTGTATAATAAATATAATAATAATAATAATAATAATAATAATAATAATAATAATAAACTTTATTCTCCCCGAAGGGACTCGGGGCAGCTTACACAGGGACAAGCCCGAACAACAACATAACATAGCATGACATGTATAAAATTTAACAGCAATTTAGAACATTACAACAATAAACAAAAACGACCTAACAAGACAATTAGTTTAAAAGCCTGAGCATCAATTTTGCACACGGCAAAAGGTGACTAGTGCAGAACTCAGGGGTCTATGGATAAAATCGGAATGAAAAAAGGAGGAATATGGGGACAGGATTCCATTAAAGTGCTATAAGATATGGGATAAGGAACAGTAATAAGGTGCCACTCGATTTTGTAAACATAACCAATAACAGTATGAAGACAAGTCTGAAGGGCCTATTCACTCAAACAATGAATACAATATGGTTCCCATTATACAAAATCTACTCCAACGAATGCTGGAGAGCTCCTAAGGATCCAACACAATAGTGTTTTGCAAGATTTCAAATATCACATTGACTTTTGGGAATACTTTCCCCAAATATCTCCAAGCCATGCTTGGTTAAATCCACGGTTGAAGAACCCATGGATACGGAGACCCTGAGAAGGTCATTTTCCCCAGGTTCAACCCAAAGACCTGCATCCACCAGCCCTTCAATTCTCCCCTATAGACTTACGTTCAAGGCCTGCTGCCTTCTGCTCCAGGCTCCTAGGTCTGTTGTTAGTGGTCGCCGTGGCAACCCTGACAGCTGCAAGGGCTTCTGGGAAGTGTAGTCAACCAGGGAAATAGGAAAAGCAAGCAAGTTTGGGAAAAAGGTGCAATTTAGAGTGCAACTCTCAAGATCTTTGTAATGAGAGTTAGATCTAAAAAGCAAACTTTTCCCAAACTTTAGAGATCGGTGAACGTATTAATATTAAAAGAACCATTGATACTACTACTACTACTACTACTAATAATAATAATAATAATAATAATGTGACTTGTGATTTTGTGATACGAAATCCAGCATATCTATGTTGTTTGCTGTGTCATAAAATAAAATAATAATAATGGTGGAACATGCTTTATCCAAACTTGTAAAATCCAAAACAGTACAAATCGTCCATTGGAATGGCTGAGACAGTCATGACTTCTGATGGATCAATAGACTTATTTCAGGCACAAAATTATTATTGTTATTGTTATTGTTAATAATAATAATAATAATAATAATAATAATAATAATAATTTAGTTATTTATTTCCATCATTTCTATCCCGTCCTTCTCACCCGAAAGGAACTCAGGGCGGCTTACAAAACTGGCAGAATTCGATGACAATACACAACAATACAAAAGAATAAAAACATAAGCAGTTAAATACAGATTTAAAACAATACAAAATACTTGAGCCATTCATCCACAAAAACCTTGCACATAAACCTTCCAGATAAATAATAAAAATCTTTATATTTCTAGAACGCCTTCTCTCCCCAGAGGGGCTCAGGGCGGATAACATACATATAAATGGCAAACAATGTTATTATTATATTTATAATACTATTATTATATTTATTAATACCCCGCTTCATCTCTTCTGCAGGAGACTCAAAATATGGCCTATAGTGTAAGGTCAGTGCATTAAGTGTATAGGAGTGTATAGTCTCCACAATCTATATATATAAAAGAGTAATGGCATCATGGCAGTGGACAAAACAACAAAAGTAAACACCCCACAACCTCGAAAATTGACAGCACAACCCCTCATCCATGCCTCTAGGTTGATGCAACAAAAAGGAAAGAAAAATAAAGTCCTAATTAGAGGGAGAGGAAGAATTGTTTTTATCCAATTGCTGCCAGTTAGAAGGCTAAGCGCCGCTCACTTGGTCTCCTAGCAACCCACTCAGCCCAGGGGACCCTTTACCTTAACTACCACCAATTCCTCAATATTTTATTTCCCATACCACCATACTTCGCCACAGCAACGCGTGGCCGGGCATAGCTAGTATTATATACAAACGTAACAATATGTATATTCCATAGTCCTCCAAAAAATCCGGAATTGAAGTTTTTTAGTCGAAGAAGACTTAACATATGCTGGACGGACCATTCTAACAACCAACATGTCAGACAACACAGAGAAGCCACAAGAAGCAGGCGGACAATTTCAACAGAAAGGAGAAAAACATGGAAATGAACAAAATGTGGCTACCAATATATTTTTGTTTTAAAAAAACTCTAAAATCAGGACAGTAAATATAGGACAGGGACAGCTAACACTTCCCAACAAAGGATGACCCCGGGCAGGAAGCAGCCAGGCTTTGAAGGTGCAAGGCCATTCAATGGTTGCGTTACAATCTTGGCCAACTCTTTTGCACTCATAAATAAGTCCTTTGGGGTTCCCAATAAAGGTCTAAAGAACCTTTTGTTACTGGGTTGTGTGTACTTGAACATGCCTATCTGTATTTCATAATGAGTTTTATGAATGTCCTATGTAAGTTAAAAAAAAATTTTTAACTGATTTATGGTGTATTGCACAATTTATATATATGTGTGTTTTATTGTAAGCCGCCCTGAGTCTCCTGTTGGGTGAGAAGGACGGGATGTAAATATTGTAATAAATAAATAAATAAATAAAATACATACTATATTTGGGGAGTGTGACCTGGCACTTGATTGTTTTGATGATGTTTTACTGGTATAATTATTTTATAGTCATGCTATAAAAATAAAGTTGTTATTATTATTATTATTATTATTATTATTGACACAACGACGTTGTATGACACAGCAAACAAGATAGATATGCTGGATTTCGTTTCACAAAACCACAAGTCAAACACTTCCCAAGCATTTAGGACTGTGTGATGTATTTTCGGATGATGCGTGCAGATCCCAGCAGGGTGGCCTTTTGCAGTTGGCAGATCGTAATTTTGTCAATGTCTATTGTTTCCAAATGCCGGCTGAGATCTTTTAGCACGGCACCCAGTGTGCCCATCACCACCGGGACCACCTGCACTGGTTTCTGCCAGAGTCTTTGAAGTTCAATCTTGAGGTCCTGATAGCGGCTGAGTTTTTCCTGTTGCTTTTCGTCAATGCGACTGTCACCTGGTATGGCGACATCAATGATCCAAACCTTTTTCTTCTCCACAACTGTGATGTCTGGTGTGTTGTGTTCCAGAACTTTGTCAGTCTGGATTCGGAAGTCCCACAGTATCTTTGCGTGCTCATTTTCCACAACCTTTGCAGGTTTGTGATCCCACCAGTTCTTTGCTGCTGGGAGGTGGTCCTTGAGGCATAAGTTCCAAAGGATCATTTGGGCCACACAGTTGTGCCTCTGTTTGTAGTCTGTCTGTGCAATTTTCTTACAGCAGCTGAGGATATGATCAATGGTTTCGTCAGCTTCCTTGCACAGTCTGGGTTAGGGTTAGGGTTATTATTATTATTATTATTATTGTCTGGAATCCCCATATTTTCCGAACTGAGTTCATTATTTACTGTGTGGACTCTGGTGTTTTTTTCATGCTGTCCTTCAGTGCACGAGACCCACAGGATGGAGTTGGCATGCACTGGACTGCACTTTGAGTCTACACTGACCATGTAATGCAGTTTCAGCACAGATCCAGACTAAAGCAAACTCTAACCACTGTGGACCATTGCCTTGGCTGATTGCAGAAGAGAGGGTGGCCGTGGCAGGGGCTGTTCTTGGATGAGCCAAACTCGAGCTGCAGAGGAACATAAACCCTGCCAGGCGAGGAAGTCTCCCAGCTGCTGAGAGATAATAATACTGTGAGTGGGTGAAAGGGGAAGGCCGGCCGGCCGGCCAGGAGGTCACAAGCCAGTCAGGGCCAGCCAGGCGCTTTATGAGGACCACTGGCCGACAAGGAGGGACAGCCAGACCCCAAAGGACCCGCCAAAGGCCACCCCAGAAGCAGCAGAAGAGGTTGGCAATTTGGCATCCACCCGGCACAGGTTTGCTTTGCAGGGAAGTCCTGGGAAGAGCAGTTGCCTGGGTGGTGATTCCTCCTCTTGGCTCCCAGGGATGGATGGATGGATGGCTTGGTTGGGTCTCTCGTGGTTGGGGGCTCCTTCTGCAGAGTCACGGGCTGTCTCTGCAACTGGGCAGGAGGCTCCACCTGGGCTCCCACCTGCAAGGAAGGGCTTCCCAATGGAATGAGGGAGGACGTTGGGATCAAGGCGGCTGGGAAGAGTCACGGCTGGCTCCAGTCCCACTGGTTTCAAGGGACGCAGTTGTAGATGCCTCTCCTGTGTGTCTCTGTGTATATATCTACACTTATACCTCTCTCTCTCGATATATAATTTACTAGCATTGCCCGGCCACGCGTTGCTGTAGCTTATGGGAATCCTTTGTTGGCCAGATGGAATAGCAGTGAATAGCCTTGCAGTTTCAAAGCCTGGCTGTTTTCTGGAGTAGCTGGAGCTTTTTGTTGTATGAACGTAGAGGCATGGATGAAAGGTTGTGCTGCCAAGTTTAGTGTTTCTGGGATGTGTAGTTTTGTTGTTTTGTCCTAGGCCGAAATTTCATTACCCTTTTATAGATATAGATATATATCTACCTGCATGCGCAAATACACAGGCACTAACTGAAGTCCCACTGATTCCAATGGATGTAATTCTGTGTTGTGTATGTGTATATGGAAGTGTGTATTTTATATATATGTATGTATATATATGCGCAAATACACAGGCACTAACTGAAGTCCCACTGATTTCAATGGATGTAATTCGCTGTGTTGTGTGTCTGTATATCTGTGTGTATGTGTGTATTTTATATACAGTAGAGTCTCACTTATCCAACATAAACGGGCCGGCAGAACGTTGGATAAGCGAATATGTTGGATAATAAGGAGTGATTAAGGAAAAGCCTATTAAACATCAAATTAGGTTATGATTTTACAAATTAAGCACCAAAACATCATGTTAGACAACAAATTGGACAGAAAAAGTAGTTCAATATGCAGTAATGCTATGTAGCAATTACTGTATTTACGAATTTAGCACCAAAATATCACGATGTTTTGAAATCATTGACTACAAAAATGCGTTGGATAATCCAGAACGTTGGATAAGTGAGACTCTACTGTACTGTATTTACAAATTTAGCACCAAAACATCACAATGTATTGAAAAGATGGACTATAAAAACATTGACTACTAAAAGGCAGACTGCATTGGATAATCCAGAACGTTGGATAAGCAAATGTTGGATAAGTGAGACTCTACTGTATATTATTATTATTATTATTATTATTATTATTATTATTATTATTAGGCCTCCTTGGAGACTAGGACACAATGGAACAACTGCTTCCAACTACAGGAAATAAAGGACATTCCACCTGAATATGAGGAAGAACTTCCTCACTGTGAGAGCTGTTCAGTGGTGGAACTCTCTGCCGCAGCGTGGTGGTGGAGGCTCCTTCTTTGAAGCAGAAACAGAGTGGCCATCTGTTGGGGGTGCTTTGAAGGCGATTTTCCTGCTTCTTGGCAGAATGGGGATGGACTGGATGGCCCAAGAGGTCTCTAATACATCTCATCTTGGTCATAGCTGGGTTTGTTGTGTGCCTTCAACTCATTTCCAACTTGTGATGACCCTTGCTTCTTCTTTTTTGCAAGATTTGTCCAAAGGTCTTGTGAGGATGAGAGAGTGGGGCTTGCCCAAGATCAACCCAATGGGTTTCATAGCTGAGCACAGATGCAAACCCAGCCTCCAGAGTCCTGTTCTAATGCTCAAAGCTCTGGCTTGGCCATGGGTGGGGATTTCCACAGGTGTAGCATTGCCAAGCCTGGCTTGCCATGCGTGACAAGCCACAGCTGCAGAAGCCTCCCTTCTCTACAAAAGAGCCTCAGCCCGGCTCCTCTTTGCAGCTGCCGAACCCAAAAGCAGCTGTGCTGGATCAGGCCCAAGGAGAAGGCTTCCAGCCCCCAGGATTTCCCCACAGCTGCTTGCAAAGCACACCAAAAAGCCCACGTGCACAATCTGCATCCTTGGCAAGGTCTAACCCTATTATTATTATTATTATTATTATTATTATTATTATTATTATTATTACATTATTATTATTATTTTATATTATTATTATTATTATTATTATTATTATTATTATTATTATTATTAGGAGCCCCTGGTGGCGTAGTGGGTTACAGTCTTGTGGCTTGAAGGTTGGGTTGCTAGCCTGAAGGCTTCCAGGTTCGAATCCCACCCGGGGAGGCTGTGGATGAGCTCCCTCTGTCAGCTCCAGCTCCATTCAGGGACATGAGAGAAGCCTCCCACAAGGATGGTAAAAACATCAAAAAAACATCCCCCTGGGCAACGTCCTTGCAGACGGCCGGTTTTCTCACTCCAGAAGCAACCTGCAGTTTCTCAAGTCGCTTGTGACATGAAAATATTATTACAGTAGAATCTCACTTATCCAACATTCGCTTATCCAACGTTCTGGATTATCCAGCGCATTTTTCTAGTCAATGTTTTCAATACATCATGATGTTTTGGTGCGAAATTCGTAAATACAGTAATTACAACATAGCATTACTGCGTATTGAACTACTTTTTCTGTCAAATTTGTTGTATAACAGGATGTTTTGGTGCTTAATTTGTAAAATCGTAACCTAATTTGGCATTTAATAGGTTTTTCCTTAATCTCTCCTTATTATCCAACATATTCGCTTATCCAACATTCTGCTGGCCCGTTATGTTGGATAAGTGAGACTCTACTGTATTATTATTATTATTATCATTGTTGTTGTTATCCAGTGGCAATGCTCACTGGGACTGATGGGAGTTGTAGTACAAACCGTCTGGATCACATAGAAAAAAGGAGACAGGGAACGAAGCCATCTAACAATACCTTTTGTAATTATTGTTGCTCTTTGTCCATCTTTTCAGAAGGTGTGTCTGCACTGTGGAATTGATGCAGCTTGGCACCACGTTAATTGCCATGCTTCGGTGCAGTGGTATGACATCATGTGAGATATCATTTGGCAATGGCACGTGCCAAAAAGGGCAAACTACAGCTTCCACGATTCAGTAGCATTGAGCCGTGGGGAGTTCAGGTGGTGCCAAATTGCATTAATTATGCAGTGTGGAATGATGCATGAGGAGCTACAGCTCCAACCAGAGACAACACCAGGTTGTGGCCAAGAGGACTCAAGGCAAACTCAGAGAGGAACAGTTTGCTTTGGTCTGAGGCTGCCATATAATCCAGTTTGTGTGCTTTGAACTGGGAACAATGGGAGGAGGAGAGAGCCAATGAGACATGTTCAAAGCAGCTTCTTTCTTCTTCTTCTCCTCCTTCTTCCAGAAGATGACCCTGGTGAGATGTCTCCTGGTTCTCGCCCTCCTCCTCCCTGCGACCGGGAGCCACAGCGGTAAGATTCCACCTCTTCGTCCTGGGAGATGATGCTCAATTCGGCCTCGATCCCACATCCCTTGAGCATCCTGCAAATGTCCCCAGGCAGAGAGAGAGGCATTATGCTCGCAACATGATGTCAAAGATGCTGATAGAGAGGCCACTGTTGCACAATGTTGATGCACAAGTTGACCATAGGATGGCGCTGGAGGACATCCCTTGCACCCATCTCAAGGGCTGTTGCTAGGTGAAGGATTGGCCGTTACTAGGTGAAGTGGCCCTCTGTGATGGCCCTGGAATTGGCTGTTGCTAGGTGAATGGTTTGCTGTTGCTAGCTGAAGTGGCTTTTCCCGATGTCACAGGATTGGTTGTTGCTAGGTGAAGGATTGACTGTTCCTAGGTGAAGTGGCCCTCTGTGATGTCATTGGATTGTCTATTGCCAGGTGAAGGATTGACTGTTGCTAGGTGAAGTGGCCCTATGTGATGTCACTGGATTGGCTATTGCCAGGTGAAGGATTGACTGTTGCTAGGTGAAGTGGCCCTATGTGATGTCATTGGATTGTCTATTGCCAGGTGAAGGATTGACTGTTGCTAGGTGAAGTGGTCCTCTGTGGTGTCATTGGATTGTCTATTGCCAGGTGAATGATTTGTTGTTGCTAGGTAAAGTGGCCCTCTGAAATGTTATTTGATGGGCTGTTGCTAGGTGAAGGATTTGCTGTTGCTAGGTGAAGTGGCCCTCTTTGATGTTACTGGATGGGCTGTTGCTAAGTTGAAGGATTTGTTTTTGCTAGGTGACGTGTCCACCTGTGATGGCCCTGGATTGTCCGTTGCTAGCTGACTGATTTTCTGATGCTAGGTGAAGTAGCCACCTGTGATGGCCCTGGATTCGCTGATGCAAGGTGAAGGATTAGCTGTTGTTAGGTGAAGTGGCCCTCTGTGAGGTCACTGGGTAAGAAAGGTGACGTCTATAAGGGAAAGAGAAGGAAGGAAGGAAGGAAGAAACCAAGGGAAAGAAAGGAAAGGAAAGGAAAAAGGAAGAGAAAGGAAAGAGGACATGCTATTGGAAGGGTCCCAATGACACCCAAAGCCTTTGATGGTCTCCTGGGGAATGTAGAGGCCACAACTGAGGGTGAGGGTCCCATAGGGTCCTAGGGTAGGCGTTCCCCATGATGGTCATACATGGAACTGAGGTTTGGTCCATACCAAGTGCTGGTGCTGGTTGTTCAAGGGCCGTTGGTCCATGTCACCCATGACCATCCTTCTGTGCCATGACTCAATGGGTCTGAGGTGGCTTTCTCCCACCACAGGTCAGCCCATAGAGGATGAGTCTCTGAAAGGGGAAGCCGCCCCACGTCCCCGGAGGAATCTGGGCCCTTGCTTCCCCAGCCCGTGTCTTCACCAGGGGGTTTGCGAGGTGGTGGACGACAATGAGACTTGTGCCTGCAAGCCAGGCTTCACCGGACCGTTCTGCAAAGGTAAGAAGACCACGGCTTTCGGGTTGGTCCTTCAGGTGGTTGCTCCTTCAGGGGATGGTTCCTGAAGCTGACATGAAGCCAAGCATCTCTCAGGCATGAGCAATAGTTGCTCCAAGTATATGCTCCAGACATCAAACAGCAGGTCTCCCCTACATCTCCCTACGTTTTGAAGGACTTCTGGGGTGGCTTCCATGTTAGTAGGGAAGTGAGTCTACTCCGCCTTTCACTGTGTCTCCTCGCCCTCCAGAAATGGTGGTCAGACTGCACTGTGAAGAAGAGTACATGAGGATGATGGTGCGGAAGGAGGCCTTTGAGATGCTGAGGATCCCCTTAGCCTTGGTCCACCTCAAGGAGACCACCTGCAAAGTCTCTGAGCAGCAAGAAGACGGGGCCAGTTTCTGGGGAGCGACACTGACTGTGGAGAACCACACCCAATGCGGGTCTGACGTCAAGGTGAGGTTCAGGACAACCACCAATGTAGGCTTTTCATGGTAGGCTTTGACTGTGGTAATGCTGCAAATGATTTAAGGTTCTACTTTGGAGTATATTTTTAGTGGTCTTGTTCTTTCAAAAACAATATCACTGCGATAAGGAGTGCAGAACGCCCACAAAATACAAAATCAGAATGATGACAGTGATTATGGTGATGGTAGCGATGATGACAATGATGACGGTGATGATGATTATGATGGCTGTGATGGTAATGATGATGACGATGGAAATGATGATGATGGTGGTGATGATGACAATGATGACGGTGATGATGATTATGATGGCTGTGATGGTAATGATGATGACGATGGAAATGATGATGGTGGTGGTGATGATGACAATGATGACGGTGATTATGATTATGATGGCTGTGATGGTAATGATGATGACGATGGAGATGATGATGGTGGTGGTGATGATGACAATGATGATGGTGATGATGATTATGATGGCTGTGATGGTAATGATGATGATGATGGAGATGATGATGGTGGTGGTGATGATGACAATGATGATGGTGATGATGATTATGATGGCTGTGATGGTAATGATGATGACGATGGAGATGATGATTGTGGTGGTGATGATGACGATGATGGTGATGATGATTATGATGGCTGTGATGGTAATGATGATGATGGAGATGATGATGGTGGTGGTGATGATGACAATGATTATGACAATGATGGTGGTAGTGATGACAATGGCAATGGCGATGATGGTGATATTGATGATGATGGCAATGGAGATGATGGTGATAATGGCAATGGTGGTGATGATGATGGTAATTATGGTGATGGTGATGATAATGGCAATAGTAGTGATGAAAAAATGATGACGATGGTGATGGCGTGGATGATTATGATGGTAGTGATGGTAATGATGATGACAATGATGGTGGTGATAATAATGGCAATGGTGGTGAGGGCAATGATGATGACAAGATCGTGATGGTGGACTTGCAAAATTGCCAAAATAAATTGGACAAAAATACATGGAAAAATTCAAGAAATATTAGGAATAAAATTCCAAATGAAACCAGAATACTTTCTCTTAGGAATGCCAGATTTTGAAATGGATTTAAGCAAAGCTATACTATTCAATTACTTGGTGACAGCGGCTAGAATAATTTATGCTAAGAATTGGAAACTGAAAGAAGCCTCCCAGATAGAGGATTGGATATTGAAAATATTCATGGATAACTTAACACAATGCCTTAAAAGAAATCAAGGCATACCAAAGAAATCAGCTGACTGGGCTCTTTTGAAAGAATATTTAAAATAAGAAAAGAAGAAAAGAAGATTCCCAACCATACAAATAGCATGAGCAAACGGGAGGTTATGTTTCTTTAAAGAAAAGAAATGTATATTTCTATATAAATATATGGACACTCTTAAACCTCGATGGAAGAGATTGGAAGTTGACAAATTCTTTTTTTTTTCTTCCTCTCAGTATTTTCTCGCTACTTTCTTTTCTCTACTATTTATATTCTCCCACTTTTATTGTAAAGAAAAATACTCACGGGTCTATAATTACACATTTACAATTTTTTCTCTCTTTTAATAAAAATGAATTTAAAAAGATAGTGATGGTGATGATGGTGATAATGGTGGTGGCAGTGAAGGTGACGATGGCGATGATGGTGATGCTGCTGCTGATGATGGTGATCATCATGGCAATGATGAAGATGGTAATGTGGTGATCATGACAATGATCATGGCGATTATGATGGCAATGGCGATGGTGATGACCATGATCTCATCAGAGTGCAGAGCCTCAATAGTTCAGGATAAGCACCGGAGTGGGTTTCCCAACTTGAGTGGAGCTCCCACTTGAGTTGCCTTCTTCCGCAGCTTCGGTCTGAATCCCTCACCCAGCCTGTGCTCCATTTTCCAGGTCAACGGCTCGCATGTGTCGTACGCCAACGTCATTGAGTCAGACGGGGAGGTCCAAGGCGTGATCACCAGGAGCGTCTTTGCCCGCGTCCACTTCTCCTGCATCTACGCCTACAAGCGAGTGGTCGGCCTCCTCCAGCCGCTCATGGCCATGGACCAGTATGTTTCTCCTTGGGCAGAGGTTCCTTCATTGACATCCTTCTCTTTTAGTCTTTGTGTGCCTTCAAATGGTTTCCAGCTCGTGGTGACTCTATTGTGAGGTTGTTTTAGGTTAACAGGTATCATTTGTCCAAGATCAGCTAGTTTGAAAGTGTTTATTTCTAGCAGTAATGGTCATGGAGCAATGGAAAGGGCAACCAGTTGATTTTATTTTTAAGCCTACTGACACAGCTGATGTATAATAGGTTTGGATTTGGCAGTACTCAAAACTAATAACAACAGAGGGAAACCAGCATGTTCAGCCTTCCATGAATCTCTATTTGTATCAATAATATGTGTTGTATACATGGGGGACTGGGGCCCAGTGAAGCCAAAAACTATTGTAAAATCTTTTTTATCTATTATTTTCTTCCAATCTTGATACATAATCGAATTGATAATCCCAGCTAGAGTATACACGTTAAATCAGTAGTTTCCTGCTTAATTGTGCGGCCCTTACTTTTAAAGTCATTGTTCTACACCAGAAACTTTGTTTTTGTGGCACAAACTAGGTTAAGTTGGTTGAGACTCAACAAGACATTCATCGAACAACCAGAGCAAAATGTGCTACAGGATGTCCTTCCCTCAAAAACAAGACTTTGTGCATGTTTTTGTGATGGAACCAGTTAGGAAATGACATTGATAACCCAGGAACAAAAACTGTGTTGCCTGGTGTTGTAGTCCATTTCCCCACAACAGTCGGAGGGAATCGGCTTGAAAGGTTTTGAGGACCCCTGCTTATGCTTAAGGTCCTCCAGTATGACTCCAGTTACCGCAAGAGGAGAGTCAAGCTAGTTCCCAAACAAAGTCGGAAATCCACGTTTTGCAGATTTGTGTCCCCTGTTGTGACTTGTATGGACAACGTATGAAAGCACAGGAGATTATATGTGCCGCTCTGTGCCGTTCTGTCCTAGGGTCGTCCAGTTTGCGGTCAAGGAGGGGGACTTCACCGTGACCATGGCGCTCTACGACAGCGCGACTTACGAGCATCCCCACCTCCGGCAGCCCCTGATGCTCTTCCTGTCAGACATAATCTTCGTCCTGCTCCGGATCGAAGGGCAGGACCAAGTCAAGTACTTCTTCCTCAGCATAGAGGACTGCTGGGGCACCCCCACGGCCGATCCGGACCACGAGACGAAGCACCAGCTGATCATGAAAGGGTGAGAATCGAGGCTGACATTGTTTGGGAACAGCACTGTCTCCGACGGAGCTCCCAGTTCTCTGCTCTCTTTCTCTGGCCCTTGGGATGAAAGGGAGGAAACACAGAAAATGTGTTGAACATTGAAAACGTGCAACATTGTCTTTGTTTTTTGCTATCATTTCAATTACATGTTCAATTGTTGCATAACATAGCGTTAAAGTCATAGTAATTGCTTTACACAAAATGCCAATTGATGATGAAGTCAACAGTAAATGTTGGCAGATGAGCATGTCCTTCATTGTCAGGAAGTCCAGCATTCATTGGCAGGAATATGTGTCTGTAACATAGTGTTAAATTCACAGTGATTGCTTTATTTTCATAATGAACACATAAAATGCACATCATAACCAATTGGTGAAGTCCGCTAACAGCAGATGTTGGCAGATGAGCGTGTCCTTCATTGTCAGGAAGTCCAGCATTAATCGGCAGGAATATGTGCAGGCCATGACTAGAAGCACGACTTTTTTTCCAGATGATTGTTCCATGTGCTAATATTTGAAATAACCACAGCTTGTGGATCCAAACAACATGGTGGAAGCTGTGCTTCTCTTTTGTCCAGGTGTCCCCACGACAAGACGCTATCTTTCATAAATGTGATTGGAGCCAGTACAGTGGCCAAATTCAGTTTCCAGATGTTCCAGTTCAAAAACTACTCAGAGGTTTTCCTTCATTGCCAGGTTCGCCTGTGCATACCGGACCTCCAAAAGCCCTGTGTTAAGGTAAGACGTGGATGTGGGTATAGAATGCTATAGAATCCTGGCCATCGTAGAGAAAAGTAGAGAGTGACCTTGTACGACTACAGCTCCCATGATTCCCTAGCATTGAGCTATGGCCATTAAGGTAGTGTCAAACTGTATTAATTCTACAGTGTAGAAAAAGTCTCTTCCCTCCCAGCAATCACCCGCTTGAAGAGGCCCGCTGCTGTTTTTCTAGGCAGCAACAAGCAGCAGGTTTCTTCAAGCGCCGGGTGCTTACCAGGAGGGAAAAGTCTGTGTGGGTCGTGTCTCATCCCTCCCGGCAATCACCCGGCTTGAAGAGGCCCGCTGCTGCCTAGAAAAACAACTGTTTTTCTGGACAGCAACAAACAGCAGGTTTCTTCAAGCACCAGGTGCTTACCAGGAGGGAAAAGTCTGTGCGGGTTGTGTCTCATCCCTCCCGGCAAGCACCTGGCTTGTAGAGGCCCACTGCATGTTGCTGCCTAGAAAAACAGCAATGCACAGCAGGCCTCTCCAAGCGCCAGGCACCCGCTAAGAAGAGCGAGATGCCAGCCTGTTGGATAATACAGTGTGTCAGATAAGCGGAAGTTGAATAACTAGAATTCTACTGTATGCGCAAAGTAATGCACCAAATAGAAGGCTAAGGGACAGCTTTGCTAAGAAGCCCAGATTTGGCCCAGAACTATCCTCATAATTCCCAAAGGAAGCATGCCTTCAGTGGTTAGGGAGGTAATGTGTCATCCTTGCTTTCGAACTGCAGGATTGTCCCGTCAAGCAGAAATCCAAGAGGGAGTTGGCCGACGACTATCAGAAGATCGTCTCCTACGGACCAATTCAGTTCCTGGTCCCGTCCCGATTGGAAACCCAGAACGCCAAAGGCCCAGAACCCTTCAGGGGTAGGTACCAGGGCTGTGCCATCAATGAAATAAATGTTTCAGTGCTCATTACAAAATTGGGGAGGGGGATGAATTATCTTTGAGGGCGTTTCTGAAATTATGGACCTAAACTATAACGAAGTAACGAATTTTTCGCTACTCTTTTCGTTAATTGAGCAAGTGGGGGATCATTCCTCCCTGGTTTTTACAGCTATAGTGGTGAAACTTGCTATAATTGTACCACACGTTTTCCACTATTTGCCCACCAAGTTTCAGAATGTTACATTCATCCACTAAATTTTGGGGATTTTTTGAATTTTTTACATATATATATAGTACGTACACATCTCTCTACTAACGACTTATGGGACTAACGATCATTTTGCACAGCCCTAGTACATACACATCTCCCTACCAACGATGTATGGGACTAACGATAGTTTTGCACAGCCCTAGTAGGTGCACATCTACCTACTAACGACTCATGGGACTAACAATAGTTTTGCACAGCCCTAGTAGGTACACATCTTACCACTAATGACTTATGGGACTAACAATAGTTTTGCACAACCCTAGTACGTATACATCTTCCTACTAACAACATACAGGATTAAGGGTTGTTGTATGTTTTCCGGGCTGTATGGCCATGTTCTAGAAGTATTCTCTCCTGACATTTCGTCCACATCTATGGCAGGCATCCTCAGAGGTTGTGAGGTCCTACTAACGACTTACGGGAGTAACAATAGTTTTGCACAGACCTAGTAGGTATGCATCTTCCTACTAATGACTTACGGTTCTAACTATAGTTTTGTACAGCCCTAGTAGGTACACATCTCTCTACTAACGACTGATGGAACTAATGATAGTTTTGCACAGCCCTAGTAGGTACACATGTCTCTACTAGCACCCATATCAAATCCTCTGTCTCTCTTTCAGCGCTTCAGTTCTGGGTCCTCAGCGCGGTAGTTTCAGGTGCCATCGCCACCGCCTTTGTCTTGACCGCTGTTGCCAAAGCCATGAAGAAATGAGCACGTTGTCAACAGCGGAGTCGTAAATAAACCTGATTGCTGAGCCAAAGGATGTGCCTTACTCTTTTTTGAGAGGATCAGTATTTGGATGGACGCCAGAGAGTCATAACATGTCAGTGGAAACTCTATATACATATCAAGGAGGAAGGGTGTCATTTCTACTTCTCATCGCTTGGCTTCAGTACTTTGAGGCTACAAACCTATAGCATTAGTCATTTTGCACTAGTTTGAGCCATATATCACAATTACAAGACATACTGTGCCATTTGAGAAGCCCTCCACCTGCCCAATGAAATGGTTGCAGAAACATTGGGATCCACAACCCACATGTGCGCAAAATTCGTTGTTATCGTTTCTTCCATGTCTTTCATGTCTTTATTCCGTTTATTCGGAGGCACAAAATAGAAAGTCCCCCTCTCCATATGAAACTCAGCTCGACACAAAAGCCTGCTTTCGTCTAGAGACGAAATTTCATGCGTGTGCGCTTCTTCTCTTTCTCCTCCTCGCGCCCCGCAACGAAAGCCGGAAGCAAAACGGGACAAGCTTTTTCCCGAATGCACACCACTACCATATATAGGAATGGGAAACACTATGATACAGGAGTCTCGTCGCAATTACAAAACTTTTTTAATTGTGTCAGAAGTGACTTGAGAACATACTGCAAGTCACTTCTGGTGTGTGAGGATTGGCCGTCTACAGAGACATTGCCCAGGGGACATTGCACGGATATGTTACTGTGCTGCGGGGAGGCTTCTCTCATGTCCCCGCAAGCTAGAGCTGACAGACGGGAGCTCACCAGACTTGAGAACAGACTGCAAGTTGTTTCTGGTGTGCAAGAATTGGCCGTCTACAGAGACGTTGCCCAGGGGACGCTGCCCGGATGTGTTGCCATCCTGCGGGGAGGCTTCTCTCATGTCCCCACAAGCTAGAGCTGACAGACAGGAGCTCACCAGACTTGAGAACAGACTGCAAGTCGTTTCTGGTGTGCAAGAATTGGCCGTCTACAGAGACGTTGCCCAGGGGACGCTGCCCGGATGTGTTGCCATCCTGCTGGGAGGCTTCTCTCATGTCCCTACAAGCTAGAGCTGACAGACAGGAGCTCATCCCGTCTCGTGGATTTGAATCGGCAACCTTCAGGTCAGCAACCCAACCTTCAGGTCAGCAGTTCAGCTGGCACAAGGGTTTAATCCATTGCACCACTGCGACTCCCCCTACAAAATTGAGACACAAAACATGCACGGTACACTGTTTTTTAAAAAGTGGGAGAAGGTGGAAGCAAAAAGAGTCTTGAAGGCAGCCTAAAACTAAAGAGCCCAATATGCATGAATTCAATTGTGGCAAGTGGCGTGAGCTGCAATTTCTTGGAATACCCCGATGCTCGATGAAATGGAAAGGAACGGTTATTTTGGTGCCGTGCTTTCTGCTCCATTGTTCTCTGAATTGTGCCCAAGAGGAAAGTGGAAAAGAATAGGCCGATGCCTGGAACATGTTCAGGTCTTGAAGGTGGGGCTGATCTGGCGCCAGGGCGGTTCCGAAACAAGCCTTGTACCAGATTTCAAAGGACTCGTTTCAGGCGGAGTCCGGCATCTCGTTTGGACACTCACTCAGTGCTTAATCCAAATATATATATATAACTGTGCCCGGCCACGCATTGCTCTGGTGTAGTCCTAAGTGGGGTTTTCTTCGTGCCATTCAAGGTGGCCTAGAAAAGATTCCCCTTGGTATGAAGCAGTCAGGCTTTGAAGCTGCAAGGCTATTCAATGGTATTCAAGCTGGCCAACAATGGAGTCCTCTCAGTATGAATCAACCAGGCTTTGAAGCTGCAAAGGTTTTCAATGGTATTCTAGTTGGGTAACAATGGGATTTTTCTAGCCTTGCCTCTTCTTTCTTTCTTTCTTTCTTTCTTTCTTTCTTTCTTTCTTTCTTTCTTTCTTTCTTTCTTTTTCTTTTTGATGGAAGGTGATACGTATTGCAGCCAAATTTGGTGTCATTTGGCCCAGTGGTTTTATTGTTAACTCGGTCCTAATTATGCACATTACATTTTTAATATATATAGATATCTATAGTATTTTTAAGAAGCATTTCCAAAGGTGTCTCAAGGAAGACCGACGACTTTAATAAAAGCATATCAAACTCAAAAAAGGATTATTTTACACCACATATACAGACACAATATTTACATCAGGAAAGCGCAATGCAGTATTATTGGATGGTGAGAAAACGTCCTCGTCCTGCCGTTCCGTTCTCCAAATATAGGCAACGGCACATATCAACGTCCGAGGGGTTTTTGCGTTAAGTTCCCAAGGGAAGTGCAAGCATTCCCAGTTCATATGCTGGTGCTGCTGGACTGGAGCTTGATGCTGTTGGACGTGGAGCACTGCATGGAGGAGGACCGGCGGGACTGGAGCACTTTGGCCAAGTACCAGAGGAAGATCAGGAAGCCTGTGGAAAGAAGAGAGGGGTTCTTTAATTTGTTTATTTTATCTGTTGGATGATGTTGTTTATATATACTTTTGACTTTGTTCATGTTCTGTTCTTTGGGCTTGGCCCTATGTTAGGCACCCCAAGTCCCTTCGGGGAGATAGAAGCAGGATAAAAAAATAAAATACAGTAGAATCTCACTTATCCAACATAAACGGGCTGGCAGAAGCTTGGATAAGTGAATATGTTGGATAATAAGGAGAGATTAAGAAAAAGCCAATTAAACATCAAAATAGGTTATGATTTTACAAATTAAGCACCCAAACATCATGTTTAACAACAAATTTGACAGAAAAAAGTACTTCAATATGCAGTAATGCTATGTGGTAATTACTGTATTTACGAATTTAGCGCCAAAATATCATGATGTATTGAAAACATTGACTACGAAAATGCGTTGGATAATCCAGAACGTTGGATAAGAGAGTGTTGGATAAGTGAGACTCTACTGTAGTATTAATGTTGTTGTTGCTGCTGCTGCTGAGGAATCGAGCAAAAGAACAGGAGTTGCATTTGAGCCCCAAAGCCTGTTCCAGACTCTCTGTGCTGTGGTTATTTGTCAGCCAGTCTGCAATGCGTTGCTCTGGTGGAAGCCTCTCTGTGCCTACCTGTCTGCACATATACGTAAAACACGGCCATGCCTGTGGTGTACCACCTAGCTGTTGAGATACTTCTAAGTCGTCTCATTTCCCCACACTATTTCCTGCTTTAAGTAGCTTGCCAAAAATAAAGAAAAGAAAAATCAGCAAATCAACCTCAGCTTGAAGGGGACCGACACGGAGGGTTAGGCGAGCAGTGTTTCGGAGCAACAAAGCGGTTGCAGAGATACGGGGCAGAATATTCTCCAAAAAACCCGTTTCCAATTATGTATTTTGTCTGGATAAACCTTATATATTTCTCCATCTTTCCCTATAGCAGCCTGCCTTATTGCAAAGATTGAGTTTCCCCAATGCTTGGGCTCAAATATCAAATTATATTGAGATACAGAAAGGAAGCAGACAAGGTTGTCTACTGTCACTTCTATTGTCCATATATACATGTTGGAAGTATTAAATATTAGGATTAGGGAAGACAGTGATATTAAAGGGATGAAGATAAAAGAATTTAAATTCAATGTTTTTGCCGATGACATGGTGTGTGCCATAGAAGACCCATCTCGGAGTATTCAACACTTCATGGAAATTATCGATTGATACGGAACTGTGGCAAGATTAAAAATAAATAAAGAGAAATCCATGTTCTTAACTAAGTATTCACATGTACATAATGGATATCTTGGAGAGGGGGCTCCTGTCTCCAGAACCCTGGAGAGCTCCTGAAAAGACCAGACTGAGTCCCTTTGGAGGCTGCTACCATTGGCTCCAAAAGCCACTGCGAGTCCCAATGGGAATGTCAAGTGCCGAGGAGAAGAGGCACAAGGAGGAGAGAGCCGTAGGGAGCCATCCACAGCTCACTCACCTTGGAAAGAATTGATGATGGTGAAGAGGTAGACGGCCACCAGCCTGAAGGTCCCCGAGGAGAAGGCGAAGAAGGCCAGGCCCCAGGGGATGCCCAGCACGCAGCTCAGGCCCAGCAGCATGACCGCGTACTCCCAGTGGTGCTCCCGGTGGCGCAGGCGGAGGATCTCTCTCACCATGGCGGCCAGCATGAGCCCGTTGAAGAAGAGCACCAGGCTCAGCAGGCCCAGGTTCAGGAAGTGGTTGATCTCCTTCTTGGTGACCCAGCAGCTGGGAAAGAAAGAAAGAAAGAAAGAAAGAAAGAAAGAAAGAAAGAAAGAAAGAAAGAAAGAAAGAAAGAAAGAAAGAAAGAAAGAAAGAAAGAAGCGAGTAAGGGAGGCAGATGTGAGAAGAGGGCAGAGGAGAACTTCATCCACGCATGGGGTGTCCTGCCTTGAAGGGGTCCTAAAGAGGATGGGTCTTTCTTTGGCTTCTTTCCTTCCTTCCTTCCTTCCTTCCTTCCTTCCTTCCTTCCTTCCTTCCTTCCTTCCTTCCTTCCTTCCTTCCTTTCTTCTCTCCCTCCTTCTTTCCTTCTTTCCTTCCCTCCCTCCCTCCCTCCCTTTCTTCCCTCCCTCCTTCCTCATTTCCTTCCTACTTCCTTACCTCCTTCCCACATTCCTTCCTTCTTCTCTCTCTCCCATGCTCTTTTCTGCTTTCCTTCCTTCCTTCCTTTCTTTATTTCTTTCTCCCCTCCCTCCCTTCTTTTCTTCCCTCCCTCCCTCCTCCATTCCTTCCTCCTTCCTTACCTACCTACCTCTCACCTTCCCTCCTTCCTTCCTTCCTTCCTTCCTTCCTTCCTTCCTTCCTTCCTTCCTTCCTTCCTTCCTTTCTTTCTTTCTTTCTTTCTTTCTTTCTTTCTTTCTTTCTTTCTTTCTTTCTTCTCTCCCTCCCTCTTTCCTTCCTTCCTTCCTCACTTCCTTCCATCCATCCTTCCTTCCATCCAATTTATATTGCACTGTATACTTTTTATATATGTGTTTTATTGTAAGCCACCCTGAGTCCCCTGTTGGGTGAGAAGGGCGGGATATAAATATTGTAATAAATAAATAATAAAATCCTTCCTTCCTTCCCTCCCTCTTTCCTTCCTTCCCTTTTTTCTCTCCCTTCCTCCCTCCATCCTTCCATCTTCCCTTCCTCCTTTCTTTTCTCTCTCTCTCCTCTTAAGCGGCTGAGGGGGAAAAGGAAGGGGCTGAGGCTCTAAGGAATGGTGGGAGTTGGAGTCCAAAACACCTGGAGGGCCCAAGTTGGACCCTGCCTGAGGAAGATGAATGCTTTCAGAGGAAACCATGTCCAGAGCTAAACCATAAACGCAACTTCCAGGGACTATTGCTGCCGTATCCGCTACCCAGGGCCCCAGATCTTACATGGTTGCATTGGTCGGTCCCTTGGCGGAATCGTAGACTTCCAAGGAGAATGGACCATAATGGGACTGATCGATCAAGAAGACCAGAGACACCATGATGATGGGAAGCCCTGTAAGCAAAGAATAGTGCAAAGTTCATGCAAAGGTAACGCTTTATGCCGGGTTGGCTAATTTAACTAATTTGTGACACCATAAAAACTTCCAGCAGCATGCGGAAAGGAATGAGAAAGTACTCCATCAAGGACTCGGTGTCACAAGTGGACGGTGAAGCAAAAGCTCCCCCTTGTGGCCAGAATCAAGCATACCCCCATAAAGCCGGAAGCTGGAAAATGTTAAATTGCCTCTGGTCTGTTGTATGTCTAATGGCATTGAATGTTTGCCATGTATATGTGCATTGTGATCCGCCTTCGGGGTGAGAAGGGCAGAATATAAATACTGTAATAAATAAATTTTGTGGATACGATGCCCTTTGAAGACAACCACTATGAGGTGGATGTGGTCCGTGATGAAAAGACCTGATTTTGGGTCTGCTTCCTGTGAGGCCAGGACATAACGTCTTCCGCATGGTCCCTTTAACAGGCTGTGGTGACCCGACCGCCTTGGCCAGGACTCACCCCATCCCACCAGGCAGAGTTTGAGGAGGAAGTTCTTGACGTAGGAATGGAAGACCTCAATGACCAGCTGGTAGAGGCAGTAGCCCTCCAGGCCCATCCAGGTCAAGCAGGCCAGGAGGCTGAAGTGGAGGAACATGGCCCCCGCCTTGCAAGACGTGTCCCCCGCGTTGGGGGCCAGAGGCACGGCGATGAGGAAGCTCATGTCCAGGATGAAAATGGCCCAGAGGAGGTTCATGTGCACGTAGACAATGTGGTCTCTCTGCCGCTTCCTGGGGAAAGAGACAGAACGTTACTCTACCCAGGTTCCCTTATTCCTATATGCAGATGATACTGTGCTATTGTCCTGATCTAGCATCGGCCTTAAACGCTTAATATATTGATTTGCCAATTACTGTGAGACGGAAAGTTAGTGTATCTGATAACACTGCATTACACATTTATAAATATCATTTCCCTAATCAGTTCGATCATAAAGACATATATATTTAAAGACATATATACATACATATATACATATATACATATATATATATGTATATATACATATATATTTAAAGACATAAAGACATATATACATAAAGACATGTATGTGTGTGTGTGTGTGTGTGTGTGTGTATATATATATATATAGCCCGGGGCTGTGGCGCAGACGGGAGAGCAAACCAGTTGCAATTAACTGCAATGAATCACTGACCAGGAGGTCATGAGTTTGAGGCCCGCTCGGAGCCTATATTTGTTTGTCTTTGTTCTATGTTAAAAGGCATTGAATGTTTGCCTATATGTGTAATGTGATCCGCCCTGAGTCCCCTTCGGCGTGAGAAGGGCAGAAAATAAATGCTGTAAATAAATAAATAATAAATAAATATTGTATATTTTTAATTGCATACTAATGCTTTTATGTAAGTCCGTTTTGAGTTCCCGTTGGGGAGAAAAAATGAAGTATAAATAAATGAAATAATAATATTAATAATGACATAAAGTTTTATTAAACTACCAAAACTTTGGAGTTTTTTTGCGAGAGGGACACATTCTGCTATAGCACATTTTGCTCTAGTTTTTAATGAATCTCTCATCGAGTCTCAACGAATTCAACACAGTTTGTGGCAGCCACAAAAATTAAGTTTCTGGAGTAGAACAACTACTTTCAAAGTAAGTACTGCACAATTAAACAGGAAATAACACTTTCAGCTCAGGAACAGAAAGTTTGTTCAGATTTTGTTACCTAGTGTAAGTTATTCCTACTCCAACAACATGAAAGACTTTGGGTTGCTATGAGTTTTCCAGGCTGTGTGGCCATGTTCCAGAAGCATTCCCTCCTGACGTTTCACCCACATCTACAGCAGGCATTCTCAGAGATTGTGAGGTCTGTTGGAAAACTAGGCAAGTGTGGTTTATATCCCCATGGAATAATGTCCAGGGTGGGAGAAAGAACCCTTGTCTGCTTCAATGTGGCAATTGGCTACTTTGATTAGCATTTAATGACCTTGAAGCTTCAAAGCCTGGCTGCTTCCTGCATGGGGGAATCCTTTGTTGGGAGGTGCTCGTTGGCCCTGATTGCTTCATGTCTGGAATTCCTCTGTTTTCTGATCAAGATGGCCAATTGCAACAAATATATCAATCCCACTTGACTATTTTCCAACAGACCTCACAACCCCTTAGGATGCCTGCCACATAATGGGCAAAACGTCAGGAGAGAATGCTTCTGGAACAGGGCCTGCTGCAGGGTCCTATCAGGTCACTTGGAGCTCCTTTTGGAGGATGCTGCCTCTCATTGAATTATCATGGTTCAATGCTATGGGATTCTGGGATTTGTAGTTCTTTGGCAGAGAAGGCCTTGTAAAAGTACAGCCTCCAGGATCCCATAATATTGAACCAAGGCAATAAAACAGTATTTGCCGGCCTTTGGAAAGCGAGCAGAGAAGGACCCAGGTGAGCTTCTCTCTCCTACCTTGAGCAAAGGAAGGAGAAGATGGTGAAGAACGAAGCCACGGCTGAAATGATGCACCCAACGTAAGTGATGAGGGTCAGGTAGGTGTGGTGGACGTGGTCAATATCCGGGGACGACACCTGAAGAGGAACGGTGTTTTGGTAAGACAGAAACAGAGGAGGACGGAGAGATATTATCTCAAGGGCTTTCTGGGAATTTGATGCTCACCATCATCACGGCGAAGAAGGTAAGGTGGTCACAGAGGCAGGTTGTCTGGTTGGATCCCAGTGATGCTTCGCAGCCCAGTGTGCTCCAGTTCCCAGACTGGCCGGCTGGAGTCGCAAGGAGGGAGAGAGGACATTGTATTTGTGATTCCACCGTCATCTCCAACTCCTGGAGCCCTTTCTCACGACAGAGTCCCAGTCCCATGATTCCGCTTGCTCATTCATGTTGCCAGGTGAGAGTATAGCGGAATCAGTAGCATCCAGATGACACCATGTGCAAAAGACTCAGACCAGGCAGAGGAATAGAAATGAACAAAGGAACTTTACTCTTGCTTGTAGAGTTGAAATACAAAACAGTTCTGCAATCATACAATGTCCATGTAGTTGCATAAGATCAATAACCTAATCAATCAGCATCAATATATATACATCATAGCATATTAAATCAGCTACTTAACCGTAGCCATTAGAGAGCCTTCTCCATTTCTGTGCTCTCCCAGCAAGCTCAAATTCCAACTGTCAATTTCAGCCATCTGCTCTCAAAACGATACATTGTTTTAGGCGTGGCTTAGCTCTCTGCAAAAGCTGAGCTCCCTTTTTGCAGAGATCATAATCCAAGCAACTTTGCAAAGGATTTCTTTACACACACACACGTCAATCTGGCGTAATAATTCACAGCAGCAAAGGTTAGCATTTCACACCCACTCTGCATAATGTCAAGCAGTAAACAGCAGATACGGAAGAAGAAGCCCATTGGCTGCATAAGGAAACCTTGACCCCAGGGATCTCGGGCACTTACCTTCCGTATCCCAGAACACACACTGCGGAGTTACGTTCCCCTGAAAGAGGCAAAATCGCAAGTTAGCGTGTGTTTTCGGAACCAAACGGGAGACGTCACTGTGGAGTCGCTCACAAGATGCTCCGAAATATCCTTCTAACTCAGAGGCGCCAAACTTGTGGCCCCCCAGATGTTTGGGCCTCCGACTCCCAGAAGTTCCCAACCAGGTTGTCCAATGGCCAGAACAAAACCTTATAATATTATTATCAATATTATATGTATATAATATTGATATGTATATAATATTAGGGCCGAGCTGTGGCGCAGGCTGGTTAGTAGCCAGCTGCAATAAATCACCAAGAGGTCTTGAGTTCGAGGCCAGCCTGTGTCAGAGTGAGCACCTGACCATTAAATTAAAAATTAGCCCTGCTCGTTGTTGACCTAAGCAACCTGAAAGACAGTTGCATCTGTCAAGTAGGAAAATTTAGGGGCCGCTTATGCGGGGAGGCTAATTTAACTAATTTACAACACCATAAAAATCGTCCAGCAGCATTTGGAATGAGGAAGTATCCATCAAGGACTCGGTGTCACAGTGGATGATGAAGCAGCAGCTCCCCTTATGGCTGGAATTGAGCATACCCTCAGGAGGCTGAAAGCTGGAGAAGGTTAAATTGCCTCTGTCTCTATCTACACTTTTATCAAAGTGTGCTTATTGTTTTGCCTGCTGATTTTATTTGTTTATGATTTGTTTTTTATTGCTGAGTTTTATATTGCTTGTTGCCTGGGTTTGGCCCCATGTAAGCCTCCCCGAGTCCCCTTGGGGAGATGGGGCGGGGTATAAAAATAAAATTGTTATGATGATGATGATGATGATGATGATTATTATTATTATTATTATTATTATTATCTCTGTCTCTATGTTCATATGGCATTGAATGTTTGCCATGTATATGTACAACATTGTGATCCACCCTGAGTCCCCTTCGGGGTGACAAAGAAGGGCAGAATATAAATACTGTAAATAAATAAATTATAAGTAAATATATACAATATATTATATTATTATATTATATTGTATATTATTGAAAGACGAGGACTGCGTGCTCATCTTTCTGGATGACGAGCAGGCAGCCCTCATTAATATAAAATTTTATTAATATAAAATATTATTTCCTGTTATATTATATAACAGGAAATAATATTTTATATTAATAACAATTTATATTTATATGAATAACAATTACACAGGAAATAAATGTTTTCAGATCAGGAACAGATAATGTTTTGAATTTTGTTACATAGTGCAATGATGGTCCTGAATCATCCAAGAATATGGAGGGATGGAGAACGTACCGGAAGAGGTTTGTGGAAGAACGTGATGGCCACGCGCTCCTCCCTGGGCAGGTCGTGGACCGGCGTGTTCCCCACGGAGACGCCAATCACCTTCCCGCCAAGGATCTGGTTGGCATCTCGGCCCTAAAGGAAGTCACAGAAATCTCAGATTAATGCTCCTAATTGCCTCACTGCTAACAGACCTCTGAAGATGCTATTAGCCACAGGGGCAGGCAAGACATCAGGAGAGAATGCTACTGGAAATGGCCATACAGCCCGAAAAACTCACAGCGACCCAGTGACCCATGGATCTTTGGGTGCATCTACTCTGTGGGATTAATGCAGTTTGGCACCGGGGGCCGGGCTGTGGTGCAGCTGGCTAGTAACCAGCTGCTATAAATCACTACTGACCGAGAGGTCATGAGTTCGAAGCCCGGGTCGGGTTAAGCCTCCGACCATTAATAGACCATTAATTAATTGCTGTTGACCTATGCAGCCCCGAAAGACAGTTGCATCTGTCAATTAGGGAAATTTAGGGACGCTTTATGTGGGAGGCTAATTTACAACACCATAAAACTGCCAGCAAAAGCAACAGCTCCCCCTGTGGCCGGAAAAATGTTAAATGCCTCTGTGTCTGTCTATACTGTATGTTGTTTGTCTGTTGGCATTGAATGTTTGCCATATATGTGTTCATTGTAATCCGCCCTGAGTCCCCTTCGGGGCGGGAAAGAAGGGCGGGATATAAATACTGTAAATAAATAAATAAATAAATAATGGCCATGGCTCAATGCTCTGGAATACTGAGAGTTGTAGTTTTCCAAAATCTTCAACCAGACATGGAAGTTAGAGTGAGTTCAAATTGTAATAATGCTCCAGTGTTGGCAGTGGTCAAAAGAAGGGGTCATGGTTGCCCGTCTCCTGACCTGGAAGAGCATCTGGCTCCGGGCGGAGAGTGTCACCACCTTGGTGTTGCCGCTCCTCCGCCCGCGCCGCCGCCTCTCGAACACAAATTTCGGCAGCGTCACCTCGAACCCAGAGGCCTCCTCGCCCTCCTGCGGAAGGAAAGACAAAGAGAGCGTTGCACAGACGGGACAAGGCTTCCCATATCAGGGAGTTGATAGGTACCTTCCCCAATTCCCAGGTCTCTGCTCACCTCCAGTTCCGATCTGATGTGCAGGTCTTTGGGGGTCTGGATTTTCCAGACGCTTGCATTCAGCAGCGATCCCGCTCCCAAAGTCTTATTCTCCCCCGGGAACTCCATTCCTCCCAGTTTGGACTCCAAATTGAGGAGATACCTGATGGGAACAGTGGAAAGAAAAGTCTGGCGGAAGAGCAACGCCAATCATGTCCAACATTAAAAGTCTGGACACAAAGACATATGATCTTGGAAGAAACTGTTGAAGCTAAATTTGAAATGAAACCTGAACTCTATCTGCTTTGGATGTTAGATGGTCAACTCGATCGAAAAATGTGGAAGGTCATTGCTATGCATGACAACAGCAGCAAGGATGATCTGTCTCAACGATGGAAATATCAGGGGATGATGGGGTGCAGAGTGGATTCCAAAAATTCATCATCCCGGTCTCACCTCCTTCTCCAGACTGTATTCCCATGCAGAGAATCAGCACTGGTCAAGAA
Organism: Anolis carolinensis; assembly: GCF_035594765.1. Lineage (NCBI taxonomy): Eukaryota > Metazoa > Chordata > Lepidosauria > Squamata > Anolidae > Anolis > Anolis carolinensis. The sequence continues at coordinate 29,989,143 of NW_026943820.1, read as the reverse complement.
AACACTCCAGCAGACGAAGTTGATTAACTTTATTTACAAGTCTATTTACAGTTTGCATTTCTCGGCTTCAGAGCATAGCATTCATAGTCCATCTTCAGCGAAAGCTCAAGTCGAACACACAGATAAGAATAAACAACACATTCCTCTGTCCAGAGGAAGTTCCGACCCCCAAAGGCCTGATAGGTCATAGCAATCACAACAGGCTGTCAATCAAAACTAGCCTGCTGTTAACTATTTCATTACTGAAAAATACATACTCTTGCTCATCAGCAGTAAACACTTGATTTACATTTCATACAAAATACAACCAACAGGAAAGACTCAACTTTCTAGGTCCTCCAGGTGATTCCATTGTATTTCTCAACTGGGAATTATCACCCTAGAGAACCTAGAGCATTCCTAGAGAAATATCCTCCCTAGACATTGGCTGGCTTCTCCAGGGAGACTCCATAGTAAATTCCATCCTAAGTCACTTCTTTTAATAGAGTTTGCTACTATCCAGTTTCCTGTGTCCAGGGCTGGGCTATGGCGCAGCTGGTTAGTAGCCAGCGGCAATAAATCACTACTGACTAAGAGATCATGAGATCGAAGCCTAGGTCAAATTGCCTAGCTCACTGTTGACCTAAGCAGCTCGAAAGACAGTTGCATCTGTCAAGTAGACATTTTAGGTACCGATTTATGCGGGGAGGCTAATTTAACTAATTTATGACACCATAAAACCTCCAGCAGTGTGCGGAA